>NW_027672103.1:0-92665 GCF_964165515.1 Mesoplodon bidens
CCGTAACTTGACCTGTGCCCTAAGCCTTGCCGTTCCCTAACCCTAACCCTAGCCCAGAACGCAAATCCACCACCAGCCCTACACTTTATCCTACGCCGTTGCCTACTCCTGGCCCGTACGCTGGCACTGATCCGTGCGTCAGCACGTAGCCCGACAGTCCCACGTTTCCGTACCCTCACCTGTGCCCTAAGCCTTGCCGTTCCCTAACCCTGACCCTAGCTTGGAACGGAAATCAACCACAAGCCCTACACCTTACCTCACGCCATACCCTACTCCTGGCACGTACGCTGGCACTGACCCGTGCGTCAGCACGTAGCCCGACCCTCCCACGTTTCCATACCCTCACCTGTGCCCTAAGCCTTGCCGTTCCCTAACCCTAACCCTAGCCTGAAACGGAAACCAACCACCAGCCCTACACCTTACCTTATGCCGTTGCCTACTCCTGGCCCGTACGCTGGCACTGACCCGTGCGTCAGCACGTAGCCTGACCCTCCCACGTTTCCGTACCCTCACCTGTGCCCTAAGCGTTGCCGTTCCCTAACCCTAACCCTAGCCCTGAACGGAAACCCACCACCATCCCTACACCTTACTATTCGCCGTTGCCTATTCCTGGCCTATACTCTGGCACTGACCCGTGCATCAGCACGTAGCCTTACCCTCCCGCGTTTCCGTACCCTTACCTGTGTCCTAAGCCCTTGCCATTCCCTTAAGCTAACCCTAGCCCAGAACGCAAATCCACCACCAGCCCTACACTGTATCCTACGCCGTTGCCTACTCCTGACCCGTACGCTGGCACTGACCCGTGCGTCAGCACGTAGCCCGACCCACCCACGTTTCCGTAACCTCACCTGTGCCCTAAGCCTTGCCGTTCCCCTAACCCTAACCCTAGCTTGGAACGGAAATCAACCACAAGCCCTACACCTTACCTTACGCCGTACCCTACTCCTGGCCCGTACGCTGGCACTGATCTGTGCGTCACCACGTAGCCTGACCCTCCCACGTTTCCGTACCCTCACCTGTGCCCTAAGCCTTGCCGTTCCTAACCCTAACCCTAGCCCTGAACGGAAACCCACCACCAGCCCTACACCTTACCTTACGCCGTAACCTATTCCTGGCCCATACGCTGGCACTGAACCGTGCGTCAGCACGTAGCCTGACCCTCCCACGGTTTCCGTACCCTCACCTGTGCCCTAAGCCTTGGCGTTCCCTAACCCTAACCCTAGCCCAGAACGCAAATCCACCACCAGCCCTACACTTTATCCTACGCCGTTGCCTACTCCTGGCCCGTACGCTTGCACTGACCCTTGCGTCAGCACGTAGCCCGACCCTCCCACTTTCCCGTACCCTCACCTGTGCCCTAAGCCCTTGCCGTTCCCTAACCCTAACCCTAGCCTGGAACAGAAATCAACCACAAGCCCTACACCTTACCTTACGCCGTACCCTACTCCTGGCCTGTAGGCTGGCACTGACCCGTGCGTCTGCACGTAGCCTGACACTCCAACGTTTCCGTACCCTCACCTGTGCCCTAAGACTTGCCGTTCCCTAACCCTAACCCCTAGCCCGGAACAGAAACCCACCACCAGCCCTACACCCTTACCTTACGCCGTACCCTATTCCTGGCCCGTACGCTGGCACTGAAACGTGCGTCAGCACGTAGCCTGACCCTCCCACGTTTCCGTACCCTCACCTGTGCCCTAAGCCTTGCCGTTCCCTAACCCTAACCCTTGCCCGGAATAGAAACCCACCACCAGCCCTACACCTTACATTACGCCGTACCCTACTCCTGACCTGTACGATGGCACTGACCCGTGCGTCAGCACGTAGCCTGACCCTCACACGTTTCCGTACCCTCACCTGTGCCCTAAGCCTTGCCGTTCCCTAACCCTAACCCTAGCCCGGAACGCAAATCCACCACCAGCCCTACACCTTACCCTACGCCGTTGCCTACTCCTGGCCTGTCCTCTGGCACTGACCCGTGCATCAGCACGTAGCCTTACCCTCCCGCGTTTCCGTACCCTGACCTGTGCCCTAAGCCTTGCCGTTCCCTAACGCTAACTCTAGCCCAGAACGCAAATCCACCACCAGCCCTACACTTTATCCTATGCCGTTGCCTACTCCTGGCCCGTACGATGGCACTGACCCGTGCGTCAGCACGTAGCCCGACCCTCCCACGTTTCCGTACCCTCACCTGTGCCCTAAGACTTGCCGTTCCCTATCCCTAACCCTAGGCTGGAAGGGAAATCAACCACAAGCCCTACACCTTACCTTACGCCGTACCCTACTCCTGGCCCGTACGGTGGCACTGAACCGTGCGTCAGCACGTAGCCCGACCCTCCCACGTTTCCGTACCCTCACCTGTGCCCTAAGCCTTGCTGTTCCCTAACCCTAACCCTAGCCTGGAACGGAAATCAACCACAATCCCTACACCTTACCTTACGCCGTACCCTACTCCTGGCCCGTATGCTGGCACTGATCCATGCGTCAGCACGTAGCCTGACCCTCCCACGTTTCCGTACCCTCACCTGTGCCCTAAGCCTTGCTGTTCCCTAACCCTAACCCTAGCCCGGAACGGAAACCCACCACCAGCCCTACACCTTAGCCTACGCCGTTGCCTACTCCTGGCCTGTAATCTGGCACTGACCCATGCATCAGCACGTAGCCTTACCCTCCCGCGTTTCCGTACCCTCACCTGTGCGCTAAGCCTTGCCGTTCCCTAACCCTAACCCTAGCCCTTAACGGAAACCCACCACCAGCACTACACCTTACCTTACGCCGTACCCTATTCCTGGCCCGTACGCTGGCACTGAACCGTGCGTCAGCACGTAGCCCGACCCTAACACGTTTCCGTACCCTCACCTGTGCCCTAAGCCTTGCCGTTCCCTAACCCTAACCCTAGCCTGGAACGGAAACCAACCACCAGCCCTACACCTTACCTTACGCCGTTGCCTACTCCTGGCCCGTACACTGGCAATGACCCATGCGTCAGCACGTAGCCTGACCCTCCCACGTTTCCGTACCCTCACCTGTGCCCTAAGCCTTGCCGTTCCCTAACCCTAACCCTAGCCCAAAACGGATACCCACCACCAGCCCTACACCTTACCCAACCCCGTTGCCTACTCCTGGCCCGTACTCTGGCACTGACCCGTGCATCAGCACTTAGCCTTACCCTCCCGCGTTTCCGTACCCTCACCTGTGCCCTAAGCCTTGCCGTTCCCTAGCCCTAACCCTAGCCCGGAACGCAAATTCACCACTTACCCTACACTTTATCCTTCGCCGTTGCCTACTCCTGGCCCGTACGCTGGCACTGACACGTGCGTCAGCACGTAGCCCGACCCTCCCACGTTTCCGTACCCTCACCTGTGCCCTAAGCCTTGCCGTTCCCTAACCCTAACCCTAGCACGGAATAGAAACCCACCACCAGCCCTACACCTTACCTTATGCCGTACCCTACTGCTGACCCGTACGCTGGCACTGAACCGTGCGTCAGCACGTAGCCTGACCCTCCCACGTTTCCGTATCCTCACCTGTGCCCTAAGCCTTGCCGTTCCCTAACCCTAAACCTAGCCCGGAACGCAAATTCACCACTTACCCTACACTTTATCCTACGCCGTTGCCTACTCCTGGCCCGTACGCTGGCACTGACACGTGCGTCAGCACGTAGCCCGACCCTCCCACGTTTCCGTACCCTCACCTGTGCCCTAAGCCTTGCCGTTCCCTAACCGTAACCCTAGCCCGGAACAGAAACCAACCACCAGCCCTACACCTTACCTTACGCCGTTGCCTACTCCTGGCCCGTACCCTGGCACTGACCCGTGCGTCAGCACGTAGCCTGACCCTCCCACGTTTCCGTACCCTCACCTGTGCCCTAAGCCTTGCCGTTCCATAACCCTAACCCTAGCCCGGAACGGAAACCCACCACCAGCCCTACACCTTACCCTATGCCGTTGCCTACTCCAGGCCTGTACACTGGCACTGACCCTTGCATCAGCACGTAGCCTTACCCTCCCGCGTTTCTGTACCCTGATCTGTGCCCTAAGCCTTGCCGTTCCCTAACCCTAACCCTCGCCCAGAACGCAAATCCAACACCAGCCCTACACATTATCCTACGCCGTTGCCAACTCCTGGCCCGTACGCTGGCACTGACCCGTGCGTCAGCACGTAGCCTGACCCTCCCACGTTTCCGTAACCTCACCTGTGCCCTAAGCCTTGCCGTTCCCTTACCCTAACCCTAGCCCTGAACGGAAACCCACCACCAGCCCTGAACCTTACCCTATGCCGTTGCCTACTCCTGGCCTGTACTCTGGCACTGATCCTTGCATCACCACGTAGCCTTACCCTCCCGCGTTTCCGTACCATGACCTGTGCCCTAAGCCTTGCCGTTCCCTAACCCTAACCCTAGCCCAGAACGCAAAACCAACACCAGCCCTACACTTTATCCTACGCCGTTGCCTACTCCTGGCCCGTACGCTGGCACTGACCCGTGCGTCAGCACGTAACCCGACCCTCCCACATTTCCGTACACTCACCTGTGCCCTAAGCCTTGCCGTTCCCTAACCCTAACCCTAGCCTGGAACGGAAATCAACCACAAGCCCTACACCTTACCTTACGCCGTACCCTACTCCTGGCCCGTACGCTGGCACTGATTCGTGCGTCAGCACGTAGCCCGACCCTCCCACGTTTCCGTACCCTCACCTGTGCCCTAAGCCTTGCCGTTCCCTAACGCTAACCCTAGCCCGGAACGGAAACCCACCACCAGCCCTACACCTTACCTTACGCCGTTGCCTACTCCTGGCCCGTATGCTGGCACTGACCCGTGCGTCAGCACGTAGCCTAACCCTCCCACGTTTCCGTACCCTCACCTGTGCCCTAAGCCTTGCCGTTCCCTAACCCTAACCCTAGCCCTGAACGGAAACCCACCACCATCCCTACACCTTACTATTCGCCGTTGCTTATTCCTGGCCTATACTCTGGCACTGACCCGTGCATCAGCACGTAGCCTTACCCTCCCGCGTTTCCGTACCCTTACCTGTGTCCTAAGCCTTGCCATTCCCTAACGCTAACCCTAGCCCAGAACGCAAATCCACCACCAGCCCTACACTGTATCCTACGCCGTTGCCTACTCCTGACCCGTACGCTGGCACTGACCCGTGCGTCAGCACGTAGCCCGACCCACCCACGTTTCCGTAACCTCACCTGTGCCCTAAGCCTTGCCGTTGCCTAACCCTAACCCTAGCTTGGAACGGAAATCAACCACAAGCCCTACACCTTACCTTACGCCGTACCCTACTCCTGGCCCGTACGCTGGCACTGATCTGTGCGTCACCACGTAGCCTGACCCTCCCACGTTTCCGTACCCTCACCTGTGCCCTAAGCCTTGCCGTTCCCTAACCCTAACCCTAGCCCTGAACGGAAACCCACCACCAGCCCTACACCTTACCTTACGCCGTAACCTATTCCTGGCCCATACGCTGGCACTGAACCGTGCGTCAGCACGTAGCCTGACCCTCCCACGTTTCCGTACCCTCACCTGTGCCCTAAGCCTTGCCGTTCCCTAACCCTAACCCTAGCCCAGAACGCAAATCCACCACCAACCCTACACTTTATCCTACGCCGTTGCCTACTCCTGGCCCGTACGCTTGCACTGACCCTTGCGTCAGCACGTAGCCCGACCCTCCCACTTTCCCGTACCCTCACCTGTGCCCTAAGCCTTGCCGTTCCCTAACCCTAACCCTAGCCTGGAACAGAAATCAACCACAAGCCGTACACCTTACCTTACGCCGTACCCTACTCCTGGCCTGTACGCTGGCACTGACCCGTGCGTCTGCACGTAGCCTGACACTCCAACGTTTCCGTACCCTCACCTGTGCCCTAAGACTTGCCGTTCCCTAACCCTAACCCTAGCCCGGAACAGAAACCCACCACCAGCCCTACACCTTACCTTACGCCGTACCCTATTCCTGGCCCGTACGCTGGCACTGAAACGTGCGTCAGCACGTAGCCTGACCCTCCCACGTTTCCGTACCCTCACCTGTGCCCTAAGCCTTGCCGTTCCCTAACCCTAACCCTTGCCCGGAATAGAAACCCACCACCAGCCCTACACCTTACATTACGCCGTACCCTACTCCTGACCCGTACGATGGCACTGACCCGTGCGTCAGCACGTAGCCTGACCCTCACACGTTTCCGTACCCTCACCTGTGCCCTAAGCCTTGCCGTTCCCTAACCCTAACCCTAGCCCGGAACGCAAATCCACCACCAGCCCTACACCTTACCCTACGCCGTTGCCTACTCCTGGCCTGTCCTCTGGCACTGACCCGTGCATCAGCACGTAGCCTTACCCTCCCGCGTTTCCGTACCCTGACCTGTGCCCTAAGCCTTGCCGTTCCCTAACCCTAACTCTAGCCCAGAACGCAAATCCACCACCAGCCCTACACTTTATCCTATGCCGTTGCCTACTCCTGGCCCGTACGATGGCACTGACCCGTGCGTCAGCACGTAGCCCGACCCTCCCACGTTTCCGTACCCTCACCTGTGCCCTAAGACTTGCCGTTCCCTATCCCTAACCCTAGGCTGGAAGGGAAATCAACCACAAGCCCTACACCTTACCTTACGCCGTACCCTACTCCTGGCCCGTACGCTGGCACTGAACCGTGCGTCAGCACGTAGCCCGACCCTCCCACGTTTCCGTACCCTCACCTGTGCCCTAAGCCTTGCTGTTCCCTAACCCTAACCCTATCCTGGAACGGAAATCAACCACAAGCCCTACACCTTACCTTACGCCGTACCCTACTCCTGGCCCGTATGCTGGCACTGATCCATGCGTCAGCACGTAGCCTGACCCTCCCACGTTTCCGTACCCTCACCTGTGCCCTAAGCCTTGCTGTTCCCTAACCCTAACCCTAGCCCGGAACGGAAACCCACCACCAGCCCTACACCTTAGCCTACGCCGTTGCCTACTCCTGGCCTGTAATCTGGCACTGACCCGTGCATCAGCACGTAGCCTTACCCTCCCGCGTTTCCGTACCCTCACCTGTGCGCTAAGCCTTGCCGTTCCCTAAACCTAACCCTAGCCCTTAACGGAAACACACCACCAGCTCTACACCTTACGTTACGCCGTACCCTACTCCTGACCCGTACGCTGGCACTGACCCGTGCGTCAGCATGTAGCCTGAACCTCCCACGTTTCCGTACCCTCACCTGTGCCCTAAGCCTTGCCGTTCCCTAACCCTAACCCTAGCCCGGAACGCAAATTCACCACCAGCCCTACACTTTATCCTACGCCGTTGCCTACTCCTGGCCCGTACGCTGGCACTGACCCGTGCGTCAGCACGTAGCCCAACCCTCCCACGTTTGGTACCCTCACCTGTGCCCTAAGCCTTGTCGTTCCCTAACCCTAACCCTAGCCTGGAACAGAAATCAACCACAAGCCCTACACCTTACCTTACGCCGTACCCTACTCCTGGCCCATACGCTGGCACTGACCCGTGCGTCAGCACGTAGCCTGACCCTCCCACGTGTCCGTACCCTCACGTGTGCCCTAAGACTTGCCGTTCCCTAACCCTAACCCTAGCCCGGAACGGAAACCCACCACCAGCACTACACCTTACCTTACGCCGTACCCTATTCCTGGCCCGTACGCTGGCACTGAACCGTGCGTCAGCACGTAGCCCGACCCTAACACGTTTCCGTACCCTCACCTGTGCCCTAAGCCTTGCCGTTCCCTAACCCTAACCCTAGCTTGGAACAGAAACCAACCACCAGCCCTACACCTTACCTTACGCCGTTGCCTACTCCTGGCCCGTACACTGGCAATGACCCATGCGTCAGCACGTAGCCTGACCCTCCCACGTTTCCGTACCCTCACCTGTGCCCTAAGCCTTGCCGTTCCCTAACCCTAACCCTAGCCCAAAACGGATACCCACCACCAGCCCTACACCTTACCCAACCCCGTTGCCTACTCCTGGCCCGTACTCTGGCACTGACCCGTGCATCAGCACTTAGCCTTACCCTCCCGCGTTTCCGTACCCTCACCTGTGCCCTAAGCCTTGCCGTTCCCTAACCCTAACCCTAGCACGGAATAGAAACCCACCACCAGCCCTACACCTTACCTTACGCCGTACCCTACTCCTGACCCGTATGCTGGCACTGAACCGTGCGTCAGCACGTAGCCTGACCCTCCCACGTTTCCGTATCCTCACCTGTGCCCTAAGCCTTGCCGTTCCCTAACCCTAACCCTAGCCCGGAACGCAAATTCACCACTTACCCTACACTTTATCCTACGCCGTTGCCTACTCCTGGCCCGTACGCTGGCACTGACACGTGCGTCAGCACGTAGCCTGACCCTCCCACGTTTCCGTAACCTCACCTGTGCCCTAAGCCTTGCCGTTCCGTTACCCTAACCCTAGCCCTGAACGGAAACCCACCACCAGCCCTGAACCTTACCCTATGCCGTTGCCTACTCCTGGCCTGTACTCTGGCACTGACCCTTGCATCACCACGTAGCCTTACCCTCCCGCGTTTCCGTACCCTGACCTGTGCCCTAAGCCTTGCCGTTCCCTAACCCTAACCCTAGCCCAGAACGCAAATCCAACACCAGCCCTACACATTATCCTACGCCGTTGCCAACTCCTGGCCCGTACGCTGGCACTGACCCGTGCGTCAGCACGTAGCCTGACCCTCCCACGTTTCCGTAACCTCACCTGTGCCCTAAGCCTTGCCGTTCCTTTACCCTAACCCTAGCCCTGAACGGAAACCCACCACCAGCCCTGAACCTTACCCTATGCCGTTGCCTACTCCTGGCCTGTACTCTGGCACTGACCCTTGCATCACCACGTAGCCTTACCCTCCCGCGTTTCCGTACCCTGACCTGTGCCCTAAGCCTTGCCGTTCCCTAACCCTAACCCTAGCCCAGAACGCAAAACCAACACCAGCCCTACACTTTATCCTACGCCGTTGCCTACTCCTGGCCCGTACGCTGGCACTGACCCGTGCGTCAGCACGTAACCCGACCCTCCCACATTTCGGTACCCTCACCTGTCCCCTAAGCCTTGCCGTTCCCTAACCCTAACCCTAGCCTGGAACGGAAATCAACCACAAGCCCTACACCTTACCTTACGCCGTACCCTACTCCTGGCCCGTACGCTGGCACTGATTCGTGCGTCAGCACGTAGCCCGACCCTCCCACGTTTCCGTACCCTCACCTGTGCCCTAAGCCTTGCCGTTCCCTAACGCTAACCCTAGCCCGTAACGGAAACCCACCACCAGCCCTACACCTTACCCTATGCCGTTGCCTACTCCTGGCCTGTATTCTGGCACAGACCCTTGCATCAGCACGAAGCCTTACCCTCCCGCGTTTCCGTACCCTTACCTGTGCCCTAAGCCTTACCGTTCCCTAACCCTAACCCTAGCCCAGAACACAAATCCAACACCAGCCCTACACTTTATCCTACGCCGTTGCCTACTCCTGGCCCGTACGCTGGCACTGACCCATGCGTCAGCACGTAGCCCGACCCTCCCACGTTTCCGTACCCTCACCTGTGCCCTAAGCCTTGCCGTTCCCTAACCCTAACCCTAGCCTGGAACAGAAATCAACCGCAAGCCCTACACCTTACCTTACGCCGTACCCTACTCCTGGCCCGTACGCTGGCACTGACCCATGCGTCAGCACGTAGCCTGACCCTCCCACGTTTCCGTACCCTCACCTGTGCCCTAAGCCTTGCCGTTCCCTAACCCTAACCCTAGACCGGAACGGAAACCCACCACCAGCCCCACACCTTACCGTACGCCGTACCTTATTCCTGGCCCGTACGCTGGCACTGAACCGTGCGTCAGCACGTAGCCTGACCCTCCCACGTTTCCGTACCCTCACCTGTGCCCTAAGCCTTGCCGTTCCCTAACCCTAACACTAGCCCGGAATAGAAACCCACCACCAGCCCTACACCTTACCTTACGCCGTACCCTACTCCTGACCCGTACGCTGGCAATGACAAATGTGTCAGCACATAGCCTGACACTCCCACGTTTCCGTACCCTCACCTGTGCCCTAAGCAATGCCGTTCCCTAACCCTAACCCTAGCCCGGAACGCAAATCCTCCACCAGCAGTACACTTTATCAAACGCCGTTGCCTACTCCTGGCCCGTACGCTGGCACTGACCCGTGTGTCAGCACGTAGCCCGACCCTCCCACGTTGCCGTACCCTCACCTGTGCCCTAAGCCTTGCCGTTCCCTAAACCTAACCCTAGCCTGGAACGGAAACCAACCACCAGCCCTACACCTTACCTTACGCCGTTGCCTACTCCTGGCTCGTACGCTGGCACTGACACGTGCGTCAGCACGTAGCCTTACCCTCCCACGTTTCCGTACGCTCACCTGTGCCCTAAGCCTTGCCGTTCCCTAACGCTAAACCTAGCCCGGAACGGAAACCCACCACCAGCCCTACACCTTACCCTACGCCGTTGCCTACTCCTGTCCTGTACTCTGGCACTGACCCGTGCATCAGCACGTAGCCTTACCCTCCCGCATTTCCGTACCCTGACCTGTGCCTTAAGCCTTGCCGTTCCCTAACCCTAACCCTAGCCCAGAACGCAAATCCACCACCAGCCCTACACTTTATCCTACGCCGTTGCCTACTCCTGGCCCGTACGCTGGCACTGATCCGTGCGTCAGCACGTAGCCCGACCATCCCACGTTTCCGTACCCTCACCTGTGCCCTAAGCCTTGCCGTTCCCTAACCCTGACCCTAGCCTGGAACGGAAATCAACCACAAGCCCTACACCTTACCTCACGCCGTACCCTACTCCTGGCCCATACGCTGGCACTGACCCGTGCGTCAGCACGTAGCCCGACCCTCCCACTTTTCCGTACACTCACCTGTGCCCTAAGCCTTGCCGTTCCCTAACCCTAACCCTAGCCTGGAACGGAAACCAACCACCAGCCCTACACCTTACCTTACGCCGTTGCCTACTCCTGGCCCGTACGCTGGCACTGACCCATGCGTCAGCACGTAGCCTGACCCTCACACGTTTCCGTACCCTCACCTGTGCCCTAAGCCTTGCCGTTCCCTAACCCTAACCCTAGCCCGGAACGGAAACCCACCACCAGCCCTACACCTCACTATTCGCCGTTGCCTATTCCTGGCCTTTACTCTGGCACTGACCCATGCATCAGAACGTAGCCTTACGCTCCCGCGTTTCTGTACCCTGACCTGTGTCCTAAGCCTTGCCATTCCCTAACCCTAACCCTAGCCCAGAAAGCAAATCCACCACCAGCCCTACACTGTATCCTACGCCGCTGCCTACTCCTGACCCGTACGCTGGCACTGACCCGTGCGTCAGCACGTAGCCCGACCCACCCACGTTTCCGTACCCTCACCTGTGCCCTAAGCCTTGCCATTCCCTAACCCTAACCCTAGCCTGGAACGGAAATCAACCACAAGCCCTCCACCTTACCTTACGCCGTACCCTACTCCTGGCCCGTACGCTGGCACTGATCCGTGCGTCACCACGTAGCCAGACCCTCCCACGTTTCCGTACCCTCACCTGTGCCCTAAGCCTAGCCGTTCCCTAACCCTAACCCTAGCCCTGAACGGAAACCCACCACAAGCCCTACACCTTACCTTAGGCCGTAACCTATTCCTGGCCCGTACACTGGCACTGAACCGTGCATCAGCACGTAGCCTGACCCTCCCACGTTTCCGTACCCTCACCTGTGCCCTAAGCCTTGCCGTTCCCTAACCCTAACCCTAGCCCAGAACGCAAATCCACCACCAGCCCTACACTTTATCCTACGCCATTGCATACTCCTGGCCCGTACGCTTGCACTGACCCTTGCGTCAGCATGTAGCCTGACCCTCCCACTTTTCCGTACCCTCACCTGTGCCCTAAGCCTTGCCGTTCCCTAACCCTAACCCTAGCCAGGAACAGAAATCAAACACAAGCCCTACACCTTACCTTACGCCGTACCCTACTCCTGGCCTGTACGCTGGCACTGACGCGTGCGTCTGCACGTAGCCTGACACTCCAACGTTTCCGTACCCTCACCTGTGCCCTAAGACTTGCCGTTCCCTAACCCTAACCCTAGCCCGGAACGCAAATCCACCACCAGCCCTACACCTTACCCTACGCCGTTGCCTACTCCTGGCCTGTCCTCTGGCACTGACCCGTGCATCAGCACGTAGCCTTACCCTCCCTCGTTTCCGTACCCTGACCTGTGCCCTAAGCCTTGCCGTTCCCTAACCCTAACTCTAGCCCAGAACGCAAATCCACCACCAGCCCTACACTTTATCCTATGCCGTTGCCTACTCCTGGCCCGTACGATGGCAGTGACCGTGCGTCAGCACGTAGCCCGACCCTCCCACGTTTCCGTACCCTCACCTGTGCCCTAAGACTTGCCATTCCCTATCCCTAACCCTAGCCTGGAAGGGAAATCAACCACAAGCCCTACACCTTACCTTACGCCGTACCCTACTCCTGGCCTGTATGCTGGCACTGACCCGTGCGTCAGCACGTAGCCCGACCCTCCCACGTTTCCGTACCCTCACCTGTGCCCTAAGCCTTGCCGTTCCCAACCCTAACCCTAGCCCGGAACGCAAATCCACCACCAGCCCTACACCTTACCCTACGCCGTTGCCTACTCCTGGCCTGTAATCTGGCACTGACCCGTGCATCAGCACGTACCCTTACCCTCCCGCGTTGCCGTACCCTGACCTGTGCCCTAAGCCTTGCCGTTCCCTAACCCTAACCCTAGCCCAGAAGGCAAATCCACCACCAGCCCTACACTTTATCCTACGCCGTTGCCTACTCCTGGCCCGCACGCTGGCACTGACCCGTGCGTCAGCACGTAACCCGACCCTCCCATGTTTCCGTACCCGCACCTGTGCCCTAAGCCTTGCCGTTCCCCAACCCTAACCCTAGCCTGGAAAGGAAATCAGCCAAAAGCCCTACACCTTACCTTACGCTGTACCCTACTCCTGGCCTTTACGCTGGCACTGACCCGTGCGTCAGCACGTAGCCCAACCCTCCCACGTTTCCGTACCCTCACCTGTGCCCTAAGCCTTGCCGTTCCCTAACCCTAACCCTAGCCCTTAACGGAAACACACCACCAGCCCTACACCTTACCTTACGCTGTACCCTACTCCTGACCCGTACGCTGGCACTGACCCGTGCGTCAGCACGTAGCCTGACCCTCCCACGTTTCCGTACCCTCACCTGTGCCCTAAGCCTTGCCGTTCCCTAACCCTAACCCTAGCCCGGAATAGAAACCCACCAGCAGCCCTACACCTTACCTTACGCCGTACCCTACTCATGACCCGTACGCTGGCAATGACCAATGCGTCAGCACACAGCCTAACCCTCCCACGTTTCCGTACCCTCACCTGTGCCCTAAGACTTGCCGTTCCCTAACCCTAACACTAGCCCGGAACGCAAATCCACCACCAGCCCTACACTTTATCCTACGCGGTTGCCGACTCCTGTCCCGTACGCTGGCACTGACCCGTGCGTCAGCACGTAGCCCGACCCTCCCACGTTTCCGTACCCTCCCCTGTGCCCTAAGCCTTGCCGTTCCCTAACTCTAACCCTAGCCTGGAACGGAAACCCACCACCAGCCCTACACTTTATCCTACGCTGTTGCCTACTCCTGGCCCGTACGCTGGCACTGACCCGTGCGTCAGCATGTAGCCTGACCCTCCCACGTTTCCGTACCCTCACCTGTGCCCTAAGCCTTGCCGTTCCCTAACCCTAACCCTAGCCCGGAACGGAAACCCACCACCAGCCCTACAGCTTACCCTATGCCGTTGCCTACTCCTGGCCTATACTCTGGCACTGACCCTTGCATCAGCTCGAAGCCTTACCCTCCCGCGTTTCCGTACACTGACCTGTGCCCTAAGCCTTGCCGTTCCCTAACCCTAACCCTAGCCCAGAACGCAAATCCAACACCAGCCCTACACTTTATCCTACGCCGTTGCATACTCCTGGCCCGTACGCTGGCACTGACCCGTGCGTCAGCACGTAGCCCGACCCTCCCACGTTTCCGTACCCTCACCTGTGCCCTAAGCCTTGCGTTCCCTAACCCTAACCCTAGCCCGGAATGCAAATCCACCACCAGCAGTACACTTTATCAAACGCCGTTGCCTACTCCTGGCCCGTACGCTGGCACTGACCTGTGTGTCAGCACGTAGCCCGACCCTCCAACGTTGCCGTACCCTCACCTGTGCCCTAAGCCTTGCCGTTCCCTAACCCTAACCCTAGCCTGGAACGGAAACCAACCACCAGCCCTACACCTTACCTTACGCCGTTGCCTACTCCTGGCCCGTACGCTGGCACTGACACGTGCGTCAGCACGTAGCCTTACCCTCCCACGTTTCCGTACCCTCACCTGTGCCCTAAGCCTTGCCGTTCCCTAACGCTAACCCTAGCCCGGAACGGAAACCCACCACCAGCCCTACACCTTACCCTACGCCGTTGCCTACTCCTGGCCTGTACTCTGGCACTGACCCGTGCATCAGCACGTAGCCTTACCCTCCCGCGTTTCCGTAACTTGACCTGTGCCTTAAGCCTTGCCGTTCCCTAACCCTAACCCTAGCCCAGAACGCAAATCCACCACCAGCCCTACACTTTATCCTACGCCGTTGCCTACTCCTGGCCCGTACGCTGGCACTGATCCGTGCGTCAGCACGTAGCCCGACAGTCCCACGTTTCCGTACCCTCACCTGTGCCCTAAGCCTTGCCGTTCCCTAACCCTGACCCTAGCCTGGAACGGAAATCAACCACAAGCCCTACACCTTACCTCACGCCATACCCTACTCCTGGCACGTACGCTGGCACTGACCCGTGCGTCAGCACGTAGCCCGACCCTCCCACGTTTCCATACCCTCACCTGTGCCCTAAGCCTTGCCGTTCCCTAACCCTAACCCTAGCCTGAAACGGAAACCAACCACCAGCCCTACACCTTACCTTATGCCGTTGCCTACTCCTGGCCCGTACGCTGGCACTGACCCGTGCGTCAGCACGTAGCCTGACCCTCCCACGTTTCCGTACCCTCACCTGTGCCCTAAGCGTTGCCGTTCCCTAACCCTAACCCTAGCCCTGAACGGAAACCCACCACCATCCCTACACCTTACTATTCGCCGTTGCCTATTCCTGGCCTATACTCTGGCACTGACCCGTGCATCAGCACGTAGCCTTACCCTCCCGCGTTTCCGTACCCTTACCTGTGTCCTAAGCCTTGCCATTCCCTTAAGCTAACCCTAGCCCAGAACGCAAATCCACCACCAGCCCTACACTGTATCCTACGCCGTTGCCTACTCCTGACCCGTACGCTGGCACTGACCCGTGCGTCAGCACGTAGCCCGACCCACCCACGTTTCCGTAACCTCACCTGTGCCCTAAGCCTTGCCGTTCCCTAACCCTAACCCTAGCTTGGAACGGAAATCAACCACAAGCCCTACACCTTACCTTACGCCGTACCCTACTCCTGGCCCGTACGCTGGCACTGATCTGTGCGTCACCACGTAGCCTGACCCTCCCACGTTTCCGTACCCTCACCTGTGCCCTAAGCCTTGCCGTTCCCTAACCCTAACCCTAGCCCTGAACGGAAACCCACCACCAGCCCTACACCTTACCTTACGCCGTAACCTATTCCTGGCCCATACGCTGGCACTGAACCGTGCGTCAGCACGTAGCCTGACCCTCCCACGTTTCCGTACCCTCACCTGTGCCCTAAGCCTTGCCGTTCCCTAACCCTAACCCTAGCCCAGAACGCAAATCCACCACCAGCCCTACACTTTATCCTACGCCGTTGCCTACTCCTGGCCCGTACGCTTGCACTGACCCTTGCGTCAGCACGTAGCCCGACCCTCCCACTTTCCCGTACCCTCACCTGTGCCCTAAGCCTTGCCGTTCCCTAACCCTAACCCTAGCCTGGAACAGAAATCAACCACAAGCCCTACACCTTACCTTACGCCGTACCCTACTCCTGGCCTGTAGGCTGGCACTGACCCGTGCGTCTGCACGTAGCCTGACACTCCAACGTTTCCGTACCCTCACCTGTGCCCTAAGACTTGCCGTTCCCTAACCCTAACCCTAGCCCGGAACAGAAACCCACCACCAGCCCTACACCTTACCTTACGCCGTACCCTATTCCTGGCCCGTACGCTGGCACTGAAACGTGCGTCAGCACGTAGCCTGACCCTCCCACGTTTCCGTACCCTCACCTGTGCCCTAAGCCTTGCCGTTCCCTAACCCTAACCCTTGCCCGGAATAGAAACCCACCACCAGCCCTACACCTTACATTACGCCGTACCCTACTCCTGACCTGTACGATGGCACTGACCCGTGCGTCAGCACGTAGCCTGACCCTCACACGTTTCCGTACCCTCACCTGTGCCCTAAGCCTTGCCGTTCCCTAACCCTAACCCTAGCCCGGAACGCAAATCCACCACCAGCCCTACACCTTACCCTACGCCGTTGCCTACTCCTGGCCTGTCCTCTGGCACTGACCCGTGCATCAGCACGTAGCCTTACCCTCCCGCGTTTCCGTACCCTGACCTGTGCCCTAAGCCTTGCCGTTCCCTAACGCTAACTCTAGCCCAGAACGCAAATCCACCACCAGCCCTACACTTTATCCTATGCCGTTGCCTACTCCTGGCCCGTACGATGGCACTGACCCGTGCGTCAGCACGTAGCCCGACCCTCCCACGTTTCCGTACCCTCACCTGTGCCCTAAGACTTGCCGTTCCCTATCCCTAACCCTAGGCTGGAAGGGAAATCAACCACAAGCCCTACACCTTACCTTACGCCGTACCCTACTCCTGGCCCGTACGGTGGCACTGAACCGTGCGTCAGCACGTAGCCCGACCCTCCCACGTTTCCGTACCCTCACCTGTGCCCTAAGCCTTGCTGTTCCCTAACCCTAACCCTAGCCTGGAACGGAAATCAACCACAAGCCCTACACCTTACCTTACGCCGTACCCTACTCCTGGCCCGTATGCTGGCACTGATCCATGCGTCAGCACGTAGCCTGACCCTCCCACGTTTCCGTACCCTCACCTGTGCCCTAAGCCTTGCTGTTCCCTAACCCTAACCCTAGCCCGGAACGGAAACCCACCACCAGCCCTACACCTTAGCCTACGCCGTTGCCTACTCCTGGCCTGTAATCTGGCACTGACCCATGCATCAGCACGTAGCCTTACCCTCCCGCGTTTCCGTACCCTCACCTGTGCGCTAAGCCTTGCCGTTCCCTAACCCTAACCCTAGCCCTTAACGGAAACCCACCACCAGCACTACACCTTACCTTACGCCGTACCCTATTCCTGGCCCGTACGCTGGCACTGAACCGTGCGTCAGCACGTAGCCCGACCCTAACACGTTTCCGTACCCTCACCTGTGCCCTAAGCCTTGCCGTTCCCTAACCCTAACCCTAGCCTGGAACGGAAACCAACCACCAGCCCTACACCTTACCTTACGCCGTTGCCTACTCCTGGCCCGTACACTGGCAATGACCCATGCGTCAGCACGTAGCCTGACCCTCCCACGTTTCCGTACCCTCACCTGTGCCCTAAGCCTTGCCGTTCCCTAACCCTAACCCTAGCCCAAAACGGATACCCACCACCAGCCCTACACCTTACCCAACCCCGTTGCCTACTCCTGGCCCGTACTCTGGCACTGACCCGTGCATCAGCACTTAGCCTTACCCTCCCGCGTTTCCGTACCCTCACCTGTGCCCTAAGCCTTGCCGTTCCCTAACCCTAACCCTAGCCCGGAACGCAAATTCACCACTTACCCTACACTTTATCCTTCGCCGTTGCCTACTCCTGGCCCGTACGCTGGCACTGACACGTGCGTCAGCACGTAGCCCGACCCTCCCACGTTTCCGTACCCTCACCTGTGCCCTAAGCCTTGCCGTTCCCTAACCCTAACCCTAGCACGGAATAGAAACCCACCACCAGCCCTACACCTTACCTTATGCCGTACCCTACTGCTGACCCGTACGCTGGCACTGAACCGTGCGTCAGCACGTAGCCTGACCCTCCCACGTTTCCGTATCCTCACCTGTGCCCTAAGCCTTGCCGTTCCCTAACCCTAAACCTAGCCCGGAACGCAAATTCACCACTTACCCTACACTTTATCCTACGCCGTTGCCTACTCCTGGCCCGTACGCTGGCACTGACACGTGCGTCAGCACGTAGCCCGACCCTCCCACGTTTCCGTACCCTCACCTGTGCCCTAAGCCTTGCCGTTCCCTAACCGTAACCCTAGCCCGGAACAGAAACCAACCACCAGCCCTACACCTTACCTTACGCCGTTGCCTACTCCTGGCCCGTACCCTGGCACTGACCCGTGCGTCAGCACGTAGCCTGACCCTCCCACGTTTCCGTACCCTCACCTGTGCCCTAAGCCTTGCCGTTCCCTAACCCTAACCCTAGCCCGGAACGGAAACCCACCACCAGCCCTACACCTTACCCTATGCCGTTGCCTACTCCAGGCCTGTACACTGGCACTGACCCTTGCATCAGCACGTAGCCTTACCCTCCCGCGTTTCTGTACCCTGATCTGTGCCCTAAGCCTTGCCGTTCCCTAACCCTAACCCTCGCCCAGAACGCAAATCCAACACCAGCCCTACACATTATCCTACGCCGTTGCCAACTCCTGGCCCGTACGCTGGCACTGACCCGTGCGTCAGCACGTAGCCTGACCCTCCCACGTTTCCGTAACCTCACCTGTGTCCTAAGCCTTGCCGTTCCCTTACCCTAACCCTAGCCCTGAACGGAAACCCACCACCAGCCCTGAACCTTACCCTATGCCGTTGCCTACTCCTGGCCTGTACTCTGGCACTGATCCTTGCATCACCACGTAGCCTTACCCTCCCGCGTTTCCGTACCATGACCTGTGCCCTAAGCCTTGCCGTTCCCTAACCCTAACCCTAGCCCAGAACGCAAAACCAACACCAGCCCTACACTTTATCCTACGCCGTTGCCTACTCCTGGCCCGTACGCTGGCACTGACCCGTGCGTCAGCACGTAACCCGACCCTCCCACATTTCCGTACACTCACCTGTGCCCTAAGCCTTGCCGTTCCCTAACCCTAACCCTAGCCTGGAACGGAAATCAACCACAAGCCCTACACCTTACCTTACGCCGTACCCTACTCCTGGCCCGTACGCTGGCAATGATTCGTGCGTCAGCACGTAGCCCGACCCTCCCACGTTTCCGTACCCTCACCTGTGCCCTAAGCCTTGCCGTTCCCTAACGCTAACCCTAGCCCGGAACGGAAACCCACCACCAGCCCTACACCTTACCTTACGCCGTTGCCTACTCCTGGCCCGTATGCTGGCACTGACCCGTGCGTCAGCACGTAGCCTAACCCTCCCACGTTTCCGTACCCTCACCTGTGCCCTAAGCCTTGCCGTTCCCTAACCCTAACCCTAGCCCTGAACGGAAACCCACCACCATCCCTACACCTTACTATTCGCCGTTGCTTATTCCTGGCCTATACTCTGGCACTGACCCGTGCATCAGCACGTAGCCTTACCCTCCCGCGTTTCCGTACCCTTACCTGTGTCCTAAGCCTTGCCATTCCCTAACGCTAACCCTAGCCCAGAACGCAAATCCACCACCAGCCCTACACTGTATCCTACGCCGTTGCCTACTCCTGACCCGTACGCTGGCACTGACCCGTGCGTCAGCACGTAGCCCGACCCACCCACGTTTCCGTAACCTCACCTGTGCCCTAAGCCTTGCCGTTGCCTAACCCTAACCCTAGCTTGGAACGGAAATCAACCACAAGCCCTACACCTTACCTTACGCCGTACCCTACTCCTGGCCCGTACGCTGGCACTGATCTGTGCGTCACCACGTAGCCTGACCCTCCCACGTTTCCGTACCCTCACCTGTGCCCTAAGCCTTGCCGTTCCCTAACCCTAACCCTAGCCCTGAACGGAAACCCACCACCAGCCCTACACCTTACCTTACGCCGTAACCTATTCCTGGCCCATACGCTGGCACTGAACCGTGCGTCAGCACGTAGCCTGACCCTCCCACGTTTCCGTACCCTCACCTGTGCCCTAAGCCTTGCCGTTCCCTAACCCTAACCCTAGCCCAGAACGCAAATCCACCACCAGCCCTACACTTTATCCTACGCCGTTGCCTACTCCTGGCCCGTACGCTTGCACTGACCCTTGCGTCAGCACGTAGCCCGACCCTCCCACTTTCCCGTACCCTCACCTGTGCCCTAAGCCTTGCCGTTCCCTAACCCTAACCCTAGCCTGGAACAGAAATCAACCACAAGCCGTACACCTTACCTTACGCCGTACCCTACTCCTGGCCTGTACGCTGGCACTGACCCGTGCGTCAGCACGTAGCCTGACCCTCACACGTTTCCGTACCCTCACCTGTGCCCTAAGCCTTGCCGTTCCCTAACCCTAACCCTAGCCCGGAACGGAAACCCACCACCAGCCCTACACCTCACTATTCGCCGTTGCCTATTCCTGGCCTTTACTCTGGCACTGACCCATGCATCAGAACGTAGCCTTACGCTCCCGCGTTTCTGTACCCTGACCTGTGTCCTAAGCCTTGCCATTCCCTAACCCTAACCCTAGCCCAGAAAGCAAATCCACCACCAGCCCTACACTGTATCCTACGCCGCTGCCTACTCCTGACCCGTACGCTGGCACTGACCCGTGCGTCAGCACGTAGCCCGACCCACCCACGTTTCCGTAACCTCACCTGTGCCCTAAGCCTTGCCATTCCCTAACCCTAACCCTAGCCTGGAACGGAAATCAACCACAAGCCCTCCACCTTACCTTACGCCGTACCCTACTCCTGGCCCGTACGCTGGCACTGATCCGTGCGTCACCACGTAGCCAGACCCTCCCACGTTTCCGTACCCTCACCTGTGCCCTAAGCCTAGCCGTTCCCTAACCCTAACCCTAGCCCTGAACGGAAACCCACCACAAGCCCTACACCTTACCTTAGGCCGTAACCTATTCCTGGCCCGTACACTGGCACTGAACCGTGCATCAGCACGTAGCCTGACCCTCCCACGTTTCCGTACCCTCACCTGTGCCCTAAGCCTTGCCGTTCCCTAACCCTAACCCTAGCCCAGAACGCAAATCCACCACCAGCCCTACACTTTATCCTACGCCATTGCATACTCCTGGCCCGTACGCTTGCACTGACCCTTGCGTCAGCATGTAGCCCGACCCTCCCACTTTTCCGTACCCTCACCTGTGCCCTAAGCCTTGCCGTTCCCTAACCCTAACCCTAGCCAGGAACAGAAATCAAACACAAGCCCTACACCTTACCTTACGCCGTACCCTACTCCTGGCCTGTACGCTGGCACTGACGCGTGCGTCTGCACGTAGCCTGACACTCCAACGTTTCCGTACCCTCACCTGTGCCCTAAGACTTGCCGTTCCCTAACCCTAACCCTAGCCCGGAACGCAAATCCACCACCAGCCCTACACCTTACCCTACGCCGTTGCCTACTCCTGGCCTGTCCTCTGGCACTGACCCGTGCATCAGCACGTAGCCTTACCCTCCCTCGTTTCCGTACCCTGACCTGTGCCCTAAGCCTTGCCGTTCCCTAACCCTAACTCTAGCCCAGAACGCAAATCCACCACCAGCCCTACACTTTATCCTATGCCGTTGCCTACTCCTGGCCCGTACGATGGCAGTGACCGTGCGTCAGCACGTAGCCCGACCCTCCCACGTTTCCGTACCCTCACCTGTGCCCTAAGACTTGCCATTCCCTATCCCTAACCCTAGCCTGGAAGGGAAATCAACCACAAGCCCTACACCTTACCTTACGCCGTACCCTACTCCTGGCCTGTATGCTGGCACTGACCCGTGCGTCAGCACGTAGCCCGACCCTCCCACGTTTCCGTACCCTCACCTGTGCCCTAAGCCTTGCCGTTCCCAACCCTAACCCTAGCCCGGAACGCAAATCCACCACCAGCCCTACACCTTACCCTACGCCGTTGCCTACTCCTGGCCTGTAATCTGGCACTGACCCGTGCATCAGCACGTACCCTTACCCTCCCGCGTTGCCGTACCCTGACCTGTGCCCTAAGCCTTGCCGTTCCCTAACCCTAACCCTAGCCCAGAAGGCAAATCCACCACCAGCCCTACACTTTATCCTACGCCGTTGCCTACTCCTGGCCCGCACGCTGGCACTGACCCGTGCGTCAGCACGTAACCCGACCCTCCCATGTTTCCGTACCCGCACCTGTGCCCTAAGCCTTGCCGTTCCCCAACCCTAACCCTAGCCTGGAAAGGAAATCAGCCAAAAGCCCTACACCTTACCTTACGCTGTACCCTACTCCTGGCCTTTACGCTGGCACTGACCCGTGCGTCAGCACGTAGCCCAACCCTCCCACGTTTCCGTACCCTCACCTGTGCCCTAAGCCTTGCCGTTCCCTAACCCTAACCCTAGCCCTTAACGGAAACACACCACCAGCCCTACACCTTACCTTACGCTGTACCCTACTCCTGACCCGTACGCTGGCACTGACCCGTGCGTCAGCACGTAGCCTGACCCTCCCACGTTTCCGTACCCTCACCTGTGCCCTAAGCCTTGCCGTTCCCTAACCCTAACCCTAGCCCGGAATAGAAACCCACCAGCAGCCCTACACCTTACCTTACGCCGTACCCTACTCATGACCCGTACGCTGGCAATGACCAATGCGTCAGCACACAGCCTAACCCTCCCACGTTTCCGTACCCTCACCTGTGCCCTAAGACTTGCCGTTCCCTAACCCTAACACTAGCCCGGAACGCAAATCCACCACCAGCCCTACACTTTATCCTACGCTGTTGCCTACTCCTGGCCCGTACGCTGGCACTGACCCGTGCGTCAGCATGTAGCCTGACCCTCCCACGTTTCCGTACCCTCACCTGTGCCCTAAGCCTTGCCGTTCCCTAACCCTAACCCTAGCCCGGAACGGAAACCCACCACCAGCCCTACAGCTTACCCTATGCCGTTGCCTACTCCTGGCCTATACTCTGGCACTGACCCTTGCATCAGCTCGAAGCCTTACCCTCCCGCGTTTCCGTACACTGACCTGTGCCCTAAGCCTTGCCGTTCCCTAACCCTAACCCTAGCCCAGAACGCAAATCCAACACCAGCCCTACACTTTATCCTACGCCGTTGCATACTCCTGGCCCGTACGCTGGCACTGACCCGTGCGTCAGCACGTAGCCCGACCCTCCCACGTTTCCGTACCCTCACCTGTGCCCTAAGCCTTGCGTTCCCTAACCCTAACCCTAGCCCGGAATGCAAATCCACCACCAGCAGTACACTTTATCAAACGCCGTTGCCTACTCCTGGCCCGTACGCTGGCACTGACCTGTGTGTCAGCACGTAGCCCGACCCTCCAACGTTGCCGTACCCTCACCTGTGCCCTAAGCCTTGCCGTTCCCTAACCCTAACCCTAGCCTGGAACGGAAACCAACCACCAGCCCTACACCTTACCTTACGCCGTTGCCTACTCCTGGCCCGTACGCTGGCACTGACACGTGCGTCAGCACGTAGCCTTACCCTCCCACGTTTCCGTACCCTCACCTGTGCCCTAAGCCTTGCCGTTCCCTAACGCTAACCCTAGCCCGGAACGGAAACCCACCACCAGCCCTACACCTTACCCTACGCCGTTGCCTACTCCTGGCCTGTACTCTGGCACTGACCCGTGCATCAGCACGTAGCCTTACCCTCCCGCGTTTCCGTAACTTGACCTGTGCCTTAAGCCTTGCCGTTCCCTAACCCTAACCCTAGCCCAAAACGCAAATCCACCACCAGCCCTACACTTTATCCTACGCCGTTGCCTACTCCTGGCCCGTACGCTGGCACTGATCCGTGCGTCAGCACGTAGCCCGACAGTCCCACGTTTCCGTACCCTCACCTGTGCCCTAAGCCTTGCCGTTCCCTAACCCTGACCCTAGCCTGGAACGGAAATCAACCACAAGCCCTACACCTTACCTCACGCCATACCCTACTCCTGGCACGTACGCTGGCACTGACCCGTGCGTCAGCACGTAGCCCGACCCTCCCACGTTTCCATACCCTCACCTGTGCCCTAAGCCTTGCCGTTCCCTAACCCTAACCCTAGCCTGAAACGGAAACCAACCACCAGCCCTACACCTTACCTTATGCCGTTGCCTACTCCTGGCCCGTACGCTGGCACTGACCCGTGCGTCAGCACGTAGCCTGACCCTCCCACGTTTCCGTACCCTCACCTGTGCCCTAAGCGTTGCCGTTCCCTAACCCTAACCCTAGCCCTGAACGGAAACCCACCACCATCCCTACACCTTACTATTCGCCGTTGCCTATTCCTGGCCTATACTCTGGCACTGACCCGTGCATCAGCACGTAGCCTTACCCTCCCGCGTTTCCGTACCCTTACCTGTGTCCTAAGCCTTGCCATTCCCTTAAGCTAACCCTAGCCCAGAACGCAAATCCACCACCAGCCCTACACTGTATCCTATGCCGTTGCCTACTCCTGACCCGTACGCTGGCACTGACCCGTGCGTCAGCACGTAGCCCGACCCACCCACGTTTCCGTAACCTCACCTGTGCCCTAAGCCTTGCCGTTCCCTAACCCTAACCCTAGCTTGGAACGGAAATCAACCACAAGCCCTACACCTTACCTTACGCCGTACCCTACTCCTGGCCCGTACGCTGGCACTGATCTGTGCGTCACCATGTAGCCTGACCCTCCCACGTTTCCGTACCCTCACCTGTGCCCTAAGCCTTGCCGTTCCCTAACCCTAACCCTAGCCCTGAACGGAAACCCACCACCAGCCCTACACCTTACCTTACGCCGTAACCTATTCCTGGCCCATACGCTGGCACTGAACCGTGCGTCAGCACGTAGCCTGACCCTCCCACGTTTCCGTACCCTCACCTGTGCCCTAAGCCTTGGCGTTCCCTAACCCTAACCCTAGCCCAGAACGCAAATCCACCACCAGCCCTACACTTTATCCTACGCCGTTGCCTACTCCTGGCCCGTACGCTTGCACTGACCCTTGCGTCAGCACGTAGCCCGACCCTCCCACTTTCCCGTACCCTCACCTGTGCCCTAAGCCTTGCCGTTCCCTAACCCTAACCCTAGCCTGGAACAGAAATCAACCACAAGCCCTACACCTTACCTTACGCCGTACCCTACTCCTGGCCTGTAGGCTGGCACTGACCCGTGCGTCTGCACGTAGCCTGACACTCCAACGTTTCCGTACCCTCACCTGTGCCCTAAGACTTGCCGTTCCCTAACCCTAACCCTAGCCCGGAACAGAAACCCACCACCAGCCCTACACCTTACCTTACGCCGTACCCTATTCCTGGCCCGTACGCTGGCACTGAAACGTGCGTCAGCACGTAGCCTGACCCTCCCACGTTTCCGTACCCTCACCTGTGCCCTAAGCCTTGCCGTTCCCTAACCCTAACCCTTGCCCGGAATAGAAACCCACCACCAGCCCTACACCTTACATTACGCCGTACCCTACTCCTGACCTGTACGATGGCACTGACCCGTGCGTCAGCACGTAGCCTGACCCTCACACGTTTCCGTACCCTCACCTGTGCCCTAAGCCTTGCCGTTCCCTAACCCTAACCCTAGCCCGGAACGCAAATCCACCACCAGCCCTACACCTTACCCTACGCCGTTGCCTACTCCTGGCCTGTCCTCTGGCACTGACCCGTGCATCAGCACGTACCCTTACCCTCCCGCGTTTCCGTACCCTGACCTGTGCCCTAAGCCTTGCCGTTCCCTAACGCTAACTCTAGCCCAGAACGCAAATCCACCACCAGCCCTACACTTTATCCTATGCCGTTGCCTACTCCTGGCCCGTACGATGGCACTGACCCGTGCGTCAGCACGTAGCCCGACCCTCCCACGTTTCCGTACCCTCACCTGTGCCCTAAGACTTGCCGTTCCCTATCCCTAACCCTAGGCTGGAAGGGAAATCAACCACAAGCCCTACACCTTACCTTACGCCGTACCCTACTCCTGGCCCGTACGGTGGCACTGAACCGTGCGTCAGCACGTAGCCCGACCCTCCCACGTTTCCGTACCCTCACCTGTGCCCTAAGCCTTGCTGTTCCCTAACCCTAACCCTAGCCTGGAACGGAAATCAACCACAAGCCCTACACCTTACCTTACGCCGTACCCTACTCCTGGCCCGTATGCTGGCACTGATCCATGCGTCAGCACGTAGCCTGACCCTCCCACGTTTCCGTACCCTCACCTGTGCCCTAAGCCTTGCTGTTCCCTAACCCTAACCCTAGCCCGGAACGGAAACCCACCACCAGCCCTACACCTTAGCCTACGCCGTTGCCTACTCCTGGCCTGTAATCTGGCACTGACCCATGCATCAGCACGTAGCCTTACCCTCCCGCGTTTCCGTACCCTCACCTGTGCGCTAAGCCTTGCCGTTCCCTAACCCTAACCCTAGCCCTTAACGGAAACCCACCACCAGCACTACACCTTACCTTACGCCGTACCCTATTCCTGGCCCGTACGCTGGCACTGAACCGTGCGTCAGCACGTAGCCCGAACCTAACACGTTTCCGTACCCTCACCTGTGCCCTAAGCCTTGCCGTTCCCTAACCCTAACCCTAGCCTGGAACGGAAACCAACCACCAGCCCTACACCTTACCTTACGCCGTTGCCTACTCCTGGCCCGTACACTGGCAATGACCCATGCGTCAGCACGTAGCCTGACCCTCCCACGTTTCCGTACCCTCACCTGTGCCCTAAGCCTTGCCGTTCCCTAACCCTAACCCTAGCCCAAAACGGATACCCACCACCAGCCCTACACCTTACCCAACCCCGTTGCCTACTCCTGGCCCGTACTCTGGCACTGACCCGTGCATCAGCACTTAGCCTTACCCTCCCGCGTTTCCGTACCCTCACCTGTGCCCTAAGCCTTGCCGTTCCCTAACCCTAACCCTAGCCCGGAACGCAAATTCACCACTTACCCTACACTTTATCCTTCGCCGTTGCCTACTCCTGGCCCGTACGCTGGCACTGACACGTGCGTCAGCACGTAGCCCGACCCTCCCTCGTTTCCGTACCCTCACCTGTGCCCTAAGCCTTGCCGTTCCCTAACCCTAACCCTAGCACGGAATAGAAACCCACCACCAGCCCTACACCTTACCTTATGCCGTACCCTACTGCTGACCCGTACGCTGGCACTGAACCGTGCGTCAGCACGTAGCCTGACCCTCCCACGTTTCCGTATCCTCACCTGTGCCCTAAGCCTTGCCGTTCCCTAACCCTAAACCTAGCCCGGAACGCAAATTCACCACTTACCCTACACTTTATCCTACGCCGTTGCCTACTCCTGGCCCGTACGCTGGCACTGACACGTGCGTCAGCACGTAGCCCGACCCTCCCACGTTTCCGTACCCTCACCTGTGCCCTAAGCCTTGCCGTTCCCTAACCGTAACCCTAGCCCGGAACAGAAACCAACCACCAGCCCTACACCTTACCTTACGCCGTTGCCTACTCCTGGCCCGTACCCTGGCACTGACCCGTGCGTCAGCACGTAGCCTGACCCTCCCACGTTTCCGTACCCTCACCTGTGCCCTAAGCCTTGCCGTTCCCTAACCCTAACCCTAGCCCGGAACGGAAACCCACCACCAGCCCTACACCTTACCCTATGCCGTTGCCTACTCCAGGCCTGTACACTGGCACTGACCCTTGCATCAGCACGTAGCCTTACCCTCCCGCGTTTCTGTACCCTGATCTGTGCCCTAAGCCTTGCCGTTCCCTAACCCTAACCCTCGCCCAGAACGCAAATCCAACACCAGCCCTACACATTATCCTACGCCGTTGCCAACTCCTGGCCCGTACGCTGGCACTGACCCGTGCGTCAGCACGTAGCCTGACCCTCCCACGTTTCCGTAACCTCACCTGTGCCCTAAGCCTTGCCGTTCCCTTACCCTAACCCTAGCCCTGAACGGAAACCCACCACCAGCCCTGAACCTTACCCTATGCCGTTGCCTACTCCTGGCCTGTACTCTGGCACTGATCCTTGCATCACCACGTAGCCTTACCCTCCCGCGTTTCCGTACCATGACCTGTGCCCTAAGCCTTGCCGTTCCCTAACCCTAACCCTAGCCCAGAACGCAAAACCAACACCAGCCCTACACTTTATCCTACGCCGTTGCCTACTCCTGGCCCGTACGCTGGCACTGACCCGTGCGTCAGCACGTAACCCGACCCTCCCACATTTCCGTACACTCACCTGTGCCCTAAGCCTTGCCGTTCCCTAACCCTAACCCTAGCCTGGAACGGAAATCAACCACAAGCCCTACACCTTACCTTACGCCGTACCCTACTCCTGGCCCGTACGCTGGCACTGATTCGTGCGTCAGCACGTAGCCCGACCCTCCCACGTTTCCGTACCCTCACCTGTGCCCTAAGCCTTGCCGTTCCCTAACGCTAACCCTAGCCCGGAACGGAAACCCACCACCAGCCCTACACCTTACCTTACGCCGTTGCCTACTCCTGGCCCGTATGCTGGCACTGACCCGTGCGTCAGCACGTAGCCTAACCCTCCCACGTTTCCGTACCCTCACCTGTGCCCTAAGCCTTGCCGTTCCCTAACCCTAACCCTAGCCCTGAACGGAAACCCACCACCATCCCTACACCTTACTATTCGCCGTTGCTTATTCCTGGCCTATACTCTGGCACTGACCCGTGCATCAGCACGTAGCCTTACCCTCCCGCGTTTCCGTACCCTTACCTGTGTCCTAAGCCTTGCCATTCCCTAACGCTAACCCTAGCCCAGAACGCAAATCCACCACCAGCCCTACACTGTATCCTACGCCGTTGCCTACTCCTGACCCGTACGCTGGCACTGACCCGTGCGTCAGCACGTAGCCCGACCCACCCACGTTTCCGTAACCTCACCTGTGCCCTAAGCCTTGCCGTTGCCTAACCCTAACCCTAGCTTGGAACGGAAATCAACCACAAGCCCTACACCTTACCTTACGCCGTACCCTACTCCTGGCCCGTACGCTGGCACTGATCTGTGCGTCACCACGTAGCCTGACCCTCCCACGTTTCCGTACCCTCACCTGTGCCCTAAGCCTTGCCGTTCCCTAACCCTAACCCTAGCCCTGAACGGAAACCCACCACCAGCCCTACACCTTACCTTACGCCGTAACCTATTCCTGGCCCATACGCTGGCACTGAACCGTGCGTCAGCACGTAGCCTGACCCTCCCACGTTTCCGTACCCTCACCTGTGCCCTAAGCCTTGCCGTTCCCTAACCCTAACCCTAGCCCAGAACGCAAATCCACCACCAGCCCTACACTTTATCCTACGCCGTTGCCTACTCCTGGCCCGTACGCTTGCACTGACCCTTGCGTCAGCACGTAGCCCGACCCTCCCACTTTCCCGTACCCTCACCTGTGCCCTAAGCCTTGCCGTTCCCTAACCCTAACCCTAGCCTGGAACAGAAATCAACCACCAGCCCTACACCTTACCTTACGCCGTTGCCTACTCCTGGCCCGTACGCTGGCACTGACCCGTGCGTCAGCACGTAGCCTGACCCTCACACGTTTCCGTACCCTCACCTGTGCCCTAAGCCTTGCCGTTCCCTAACCCTAACCCTAGCCCGGAACGGAAACCCACCACCAGCCCTACACCTCACTATTCGCCGTTGCCTATTCCTGGCCTTTACTCTGGCACTGACCCATGCATCAGAACGTAGCCTTACGCTCCCGCGTTTCTGTACCCTGACCTGTGTCCTAAGCCTTGCCATTCCCTAACCCTAACCCTAGCCCAGAAAGCAAATCCACCACCAGCCCTACACTGTATCCTACGCCGCTGCCTACTCCTGACCCGTACGCTGGCACTGACCCGTGCGTCAGCACGTAGCCCGACCCACCCACGTTTCCGTACCCTCACCTGTGCCCTAAGCCTTGCCATTCCCTAACCCTAACCCTAGCCTGGAACGGAAATCAACCACAAGCCCTCCACCTTACCTTACGCCGTACCCTACTCCTGGCCCGTACGCTGGCACTGATCCGTGCGTCACCACGTAGCCAGACCCTCCCACGTTTCCGTACCCTCACCTGTGCCCTAAGCCTAGCCGTTCCCTAACCCTAACCCTAGCCCTGAACGGAAACCCACCACAAGCCCTACACCTTACCTTAGGCCGTAACCTATTCCTGGCCCGTACACTGGCACTGAACCGTGCATCAGCACGTAGCCTGACCCTCCCACGTTTCCGTACCCTCACCTGTGCCCTAAGCCTTGCCGTTCCCTAACCCTAACCCTAGCCCAGAACGCAAATCCACCACCAGCCCTACACTTTATCCTACGCCATTGCATACTCCTGGCCCGTACGCTTGCACTGACCCTTGCGTCAGCATGTAGCCCGACCCTCCCACTTTTCCGTACCCTCACCTGTGCCCTAAGCCTTGCCGTTCCCTAACCCTAACCCTAGCCAGGAACAGAAATCAAACACAAGCCCTACACCTTACCTTACGCCGTACCCTACTCCTGGCCTGTACGCTGGCACTGACGCGTGCGTCTGCACGTAGCCTGACACTCCAACGTTTCCGTACCCTCACCTGTGCCCTAAGACTTGCCGTTCCCTAACCCTAACCCTAGCCCGGAACGCAAATCCACCACCAGCCCTACACCTTACCCTACGCCGTTGCCTACTCCTGGCCTGTCCTCTGGCACTGACCCGTGCATCAGCACGTAGCCTTACCCTCCCTCGTTTCCGTACCCTGACCTGTGCCCTAAGCCTTGCCGTTCCCTAACCCTAACTCTAGCCCAGAACGCAAATCCACCACCAGCCCTACACTTTATCCTATGCCGTTGCCTACTCCTGGCCCGTACGATGGCAGTGACCGTGCGTCAGCACGTAGCCCGACCCTCCCACGTTTCCGTACCCTCACCTGTGCCCTAAGACTTGCCATTCCCTATCCCTAACCCTAGCCTGGAAGGGAAATCAACCACAAGCCCTACACCTTACCTTACGCCGTACCCTACTCCTGGCCTGTATGCTGGCACTGACCCGTGCGTCAGCACGTAGCCCGACCCTCCCACGTTTCCGTACCCTCACCTGTGCCCTAAGCCTTGCCGTTCCCAACCCTAACCCTAGCCCGGAACGCAAATCCACCACCAGCCCTACACCTTACCCTACGCCGTTGCCTACTCCTGGCCTGTAATCTGGCACTGACCCGTGCATCAGCACGTACCCTTACCCTCCCGCGTTGCCGTACCCTGACCTGTGCCCTAAGCCTTGCCGTTCCCTAACCCTAACCCTAGCCCAGAAGGCAAATCCACCACCAGCCCTACACTTTATCCTACGCCGTTGCCTACTCCTGGCCCGCACGCTGGCACTGACCCGTGCGTCAGCACGTAACCCGACCCTCCCATGTTTCCGTACCCGCACCTGTGCCCTAAGCCTTGCCGTTCCCCAACCCTAACCCTAGCCTGGAAAGGAAATCAGCCAAAAGCCCTACACCTTACCTTACGCTGTACCCTACTCCTGGCCTTTACGCTGGCACTGACCCGTGCGTCAGCACGTAGCCCAACCCTCCCACGTTTCCGTACCCTCACCTGTGCCCTAAGCCTTGCCGTTCCCTAACCCTAACCCTAGCCCTTAACGGAAACACACCACCAGCCCTACACCTTACCTTACGCTGTACCCTACTCCTGACCCGTACGCTGGCACTGACCCGTGCGTCAGCACGTAGCCTGACCCTCCCACGTTTCCGTACCCTCACCTGTGCCCTAAGCCTTGCCGTTCCCTAACCCTAACCCTAGCCCGGAATAGAAACCCACCAGCAGCCCTACACCTTACCTTACGCCGTACCCTACTCATGACCCGTACGCTGGCAATGACCAATGCGTCAGCACACAGCCTAACCCTCCCACGTTTCCGTACCCTCACCTGTGCCCTAAGACTTGCCGTTCCCTAACCCTAACACTAGCCCGGAACGCAAATCCACCACCAGCCCTACACTTTATCCTACGCGGTTGCCGACTCCTGTCCCGTACGCTGGCACTGACCCGTGCGTCAGCACGTAGCCCGACCCTCCCACGTTTCCGTACCCTCCCCTGTGCCCTAAGCCTTGCCGTTCCCTAACTCTAACCCTAGCCTGGAACGGAAACCCACCACCAGCCCTACACTTTATCCTACGCTGTTGCCTACTCCTGGCCCGTACGCTGGCACTGACCCGTGCGTCAGCATGTAGCCTGACCCTCCCACGTTTCCGTACCCTCACCTGTGCCCTAAGCCTTGCCGTTCCCTAACCCTAACCCTAGCCCGGAACGGAAACCCACCACCAGCCCTACAGCTTACCCTATGCCGTTGCCTACTCCTGGCCTATACTCTGGCACTGACCCTTGCATCAGCTCGAAGCCTTACCCTCCCGCGTTTCCGTACACTGACCTGTGCCCTAAGCCTTGCCGTTCCCTAACCCTAACCCTAGCCCAGAACGCAAATCCAACACCAGCCCTACACTTTATCCTACGCCGTTGCATACTCCTGGCCCGTACGCTGGCACTGACCCGTGCGTCAGCACGTAGCCCGACCCTCCCACGTTTCCGTACCCTCACCTGTGCCCTAAGCCTTGCGTTCCCTAACCCTAACCCTAGCCCGGAATGCAAATCCACCACCAGCAGTACACTTTATCAAACGCCGTTGCCTACTCCTGGCCCGTACGCTGGCACTGACCTGTGTGTCAGCACGTAGCCCGACCGTCCAACGTTGCCGTACCCTCACCTGTGCCCTAAGCCTTGCCGTTCCCTAACCCTAACCCTAGCCTGGAACGGAAACCAACCACCAGCCCTACACCTTACCTTACGCCGTTGCCTACTCCTGGCCCGTACGCTGGCACTGACACGTGCGTCAGCACGTAGCCTTACCCTCCCACGTTTCCGTACCCTCACCTGTGCCCTAAGCCTTGCCGTTCCCTAACGCTAACCCTAGCCCGGAACGGAAACCCACCACCAGCCCTACACCTTACCCTACGCCGTTGCCTACTCCTGGCCTGTACTCTGGCACTGACCCGTGCATCAGCACGTAGCCTTACCCTCCCGCGTTTCCGTAACTTGACCTGTGCCTTAAGCCTTGCCGTTCCCTAACCCTAACCCTAGCCCAGAACGCAAATCCACCACCAGCCCTACACTTTATCCTACGCCGTTGCCTACTCCTGGCCCGTACGCTGGCACTGATCCGTGCGTCAGCACGTAGCCCGACAGTCCCACGTTTCCGTACCCTCACCTGTGCCCTAAGCCTTGCCGTTCCCTAACCCTGACCCTAGCCTGGAACGGAAATCAACCACAAGCCCTACACCTTACCTCACGCCATACCCTACTCCTGGCACGTACGCTGGCACTGACCCGTGCGTCAGCACGTAGCCCGACCCTCCCACGTTTCCATACCCTCACCTGTGCCCTAAGCCTTGCCGTTCCCTAACCCTAACCCTAGCCTGAAACGGAAACCAACCACCAGCCCTACACCTTACCTTATGCCGTTGCCTACTCCTGGCCCGTACGCTGGCACTGACCCGTGCGTCAGCACGTAGCCTGACCCTCCCACGTTTCCGTACCCTCACCTGTGCCCTAAGCGTTGCCGTTCCCTAACCCTAACCCTAGCCCTGAACGGAAACCCACCACCATCCCTACACCTTACTATTCGCCGTTGCCTATTCCTGGCCTATACTCTGGCACTGACCCGTGCATCAGCACGTAGCCTTACCCTCCCGCGTTTCCGTACCCTTACCTGTGTCCTAAGCCTTGCCATTCCCTTAAGCTAACCCTAGCCCAGAACGCAAATCCACCACCAGCCCTACACTGTATCCTACGCCGTTGCCTACTCCTGACCCGTACGCTGGCACTGACCCGTGCGTCAGCACGTAGCCCGACCCACCCACGTTTCCGTAACCTCACCTGTGCCCTAAGCCTTGCCGTTCCCTAACCCTAACCCTAGCTTGGAACGGAAATCAACCACAAGCCCTACACCTTACCTTACGCCGTACCCTACTCCTGGCCCGTACGCTGGCACTGATCTGTGCGTCACCACGTAGCCTGACCCTCCCACGTTTCCGTACCCTCACCTGTGCCCTAAGCCTTGCCGTTCCCTAACCCTAACCCTAGCCCTGAACGGAAACCCACCACCAGCCCTACACCTTACCTTACGCCGTAACCTATTCCTGGCCCATACGCTGGCACTGAACCGTGCGTCAGCACGTAGCCTGACCCTCCCACGTTTCCGTACCCTCACCTGTGCCCTAAGCCTTGCCGTTCCCTAACCCTAACCCTAGCCCAGAACGCAAATCCACCACCAGCCCTACACTTTATCCTACGCCGTTGCCTACTCCTGGCCCGTACGCTTGCACTGACCCTTGCGTCAGCACGTAGCCCGACCCTCCCACTTTCCCGTACCCTCACCTGTGCCCTAAGCCTTGCCGTTCCCTAACCCTAACCCTAGCCTGGAACAGAAATCAACCACAAGCCCTACACCTTACCTTACGCCGTACCCTACTCCTGGCCTGTAGGCTGGCACTGACCCGTGCGTCTGCACGTAGCCTGACACTCCAACGTTTCCGTACCCTCACCTGTGCCCTAAGACTTGCCGTTCCCTAACCCTAACCCTAGCCCGGAACAGAAACCCACCACCAGCCCTACACCTTACCTTACGCCGTACCCTATTCCTGGCCCGTACGCTGGCACTGAAACGTGCGTCAGCACGTAGCCTGACCCTCCCACGTTTCCGTACCCTCACCTGTGCCCTAAGCCTTGCCGTTCCCTAACCCTAACCCTTGCCCGGAATAGAAACCCACCACCAGCCCTACACCTTACATTACGCCGTACCCTACTCCTGACCTGTACGATGGCACTGACCCGTGCGTCAGCACGTAGCCTGACCCTCACACGTTTCCGTACCCTCACCTGTGCCCTAAGCCTTGCCGTTCCCTAACCCTAACCCTAGCCCGGAACGCAAATCCACCACCAGCCCTACACCTTACCCTACGCCGTTGCCTACTCCTGGCCTGTCCTCTGGCACTGACCCGTGCATCAGCACGTAGCCTTACCCTCCCGCGTTTCCGTACCCTGACCTGTGCCCTAAGCCTTGCCGTTCCCTAACGCTAACTCTAGCCCAGAACGCAAATCCACCACCAGCCCTACACTTTATCCTATGCCGTTGCCTACTCCTGGCCCGTACGATGGCACTGACCCGTGCGTCAGCACGTAGCCCGACCCTCCCACGTTTCCATACCCTCACCTGTGCCCTAAGACTTGCCGTTCCCTATCCCTAACCCTAGGCTGGAAGGGAAATCAACCACAAGCCCTACACCTTACCTTACGCCGTACCCTACTCCTGGCCCGTACGGTGGCACTGAACCGTGCGTCAGCACGTAGCCCGACCCTCCCACGTTTCCGTACCCTCACCTGTGCCCTAAGCCTTGCTGTTCCCTAACCCTAACCCTAGCCTGGAACGGAAATCAACCACAAGCCCTACACCTTACCTTACGCCGTACCCTACTCCTGGCCCGTATGCTGGCACTGATCCATGCGTCAGCACGTAGCCTGACCCTCCCACGTTTCCGTACCCTCACCTGTGCCCTAAGCCTTGCTGTTCCCTAACCCTAACCCTAGCCCGGAACGGAAACCCACCACCAGCCCTACACCTTAGCCTACGCCGTTGCCTACTCCTGGCCTGTAATCTGGCACTGACCCATGCATCAGCACGTAGCCTTACCCTCCCGCGTTTCCGTACCCTCACCTGTGCGCTAAGCCTTGCCGTTCCCTAACCCTAACCCTAGCCCTTAACGGAAACCCACCACCAGCACTACACCTTACCTTACGCCGTACCCTATTCCTGGCCCGTACGCTGGCACTGAACCGTGCGTCAGCACGTAGCCCGACCCTAACACGTTTCCGTACCCTCACCTGTGCCCTAAGCCTTGCCGTTCCCTAACCCTAACCCTAGCCTGGAACGGAAACCAACCACCAGCCCTACACCTTACCTTACGCCGTTGCCTACTCCTGGCCCGTACACTGGCAATGACCCATGCGTCAGCACGTAGCCTGACCCTCCCACGTTTCCGTACCCTCACCTGTGCCCTAAGCCTTGCCGTTCCCTAACCCTAACCCTAGCCCAAAACGGATACCCACCACCAGCCCTACACCTTACCCAACCCCGTTGCCTACTCCTGGCCCGTACTCTGGCACTGACCCGTGCATCAGCACTTAGCCTTACCCTCCCGCGTTTCCGTACCCTCACTTGTGCCCTAAGCCTTGCCGTTCCCTAACCCTAACCCTAGCCCGGAACGCAAATTCACCACTTACCCTACACTTTATCCTTCGCCGTTGCCTACTCCTGGCCCGTACGCTGGCACTGACACGTGCGTCAGCACGTAGCCCGACCCTCCCACGTTTCCGTACCCTCACCTGTGCCCTAAGCCTTGCCGTTCCCTAACCCTAACCCTAGCACGGAATAGAAACCCACCACCAGCCCTACACCTTACCTTATGCCGTACCCTACTGCTGACCCGTACGCTGGCACTGAACCGTGCGTCAGCACGTAGCCTGACCCTCCCACGTTTCCGTATCCTCACCTGTGCCCTAAGCCTTGCCGTTCCCTAACCCTAAACCTAGCCCGGAACGCAAATTCACCACTTACCCTACACTTTATCCTACGCCGTTGCCTACTCCTGGCCCGTACGCTGGCACTGACACGTGCGTCAGCACGTAGCCCGACCCTCCCACGTTTCCGTACCCTCACCTGTGCCCTAAGCCTTGCCGTTCCCTAACCGTAACCCTAGCCCGGAACAGAAACCAACCACCAGCCCTACACCTTACCTTACGCCGTTGCCTACTCCTGGCCCGTACCCTGGCACTGACCCGTGCGTCAGCACGTAGCCTGACCCTCCCACGTTTCCGTACCCTCACCTGTGCCCTAAGCCTTGCCGTTCCCTAACCCTAACCCTAGCCCGGAACGGAAACCCACCACCAGCCCTACACCTTACCCTATGCCGTTGCCTACTCCAGGCCTGTACACTGGCACTGACCCTTGCATCAGCACGTAGCCTTACCCTCCCGCGTTTCTGTACCCTGATCTGTGCCCTAAGCCTTGCCGTTCCCTAACCCTAACCCTCGCCCAGAACGCAAATCCAACACCAGCCCTACACATTATCCTACGCCGTTGCCAACTCCTGGCCCGTACGCTGGCACTGACCCGTGCGTCAGCACGTAGCCTGACCCTCCCACGTTTCCGTAACCTCACCTGTGCCCTAAGCCTTGCCGTTCCCTTACCCTAACCCTAGCCCTGAACGGAAACCCACCACCAGCCCTGAACCTTACCCTATGCCGTTGCCTACTCCTGGCCTGTACTCTGGCACTGATCCTTGCATCACCACGTAGCCTTACCCTCCCGCGTTTCCGTACCATGACCTGTGCCCTAAGCCTTGCCGTTCCCTAACCCTAACCCTAGCCCAGAACGCAAAACCAACACCAGCCCTACACTTTATCCTACGCCGTTGCCTACTCCTGGCCCGTACGCTGGCACTGACCCGTGCGTCAGCACGTAACCCGACCCTCCCACATTTCCGTACACTCACCTGTGCCCTAAGCCTTGCCGTTCCCTAACCCTAACCCTAGCCTGGAACGGAAATCAACCACAAGCCCTACACCTTACCTTACGCCGTACCCTACTCCTGGCCCGTACGCTGGCACTGATTCGTGCGTCAGCACGTAGCCCGACCCTCCCACGTTTCCGTACCCTCACCTGTGCCCTAAGCCTTGCCGTTCCCTAACGCTAACCCTAGCCCGGAACGGAAACCCACCACCAGCCCTACACCTTACCTTACGCCGTTGCCTACTCCTGGCCCGTATGCTGGCACTGACCCGTGCGTCAGCACGTAGCCTAACCCTCCCACGTTTCCGTACCCTCACCTGTGCCCTAAGCCTTGCCGTTCCCTAACCCTAACCCTAGCCCTGAACGGAAACCCACCACCATCCCTACACCTTACTATTCGCCGTTGCTTATTCCTGGCCTATACTCTGGCACTGACCCGTGCATCAGCACGTAGCCTTACCCTCCCGCGTTTCCGTACCCTTACCTGTGTCCTAAGCCTTGCCATTCCCTAACGCTAACCCTAGCCCAGAACGCAAATCCACCACCAGCCCTACACTGTATCCTACGCCGTTGCCTACTCCTGACCCGTACGCTGGCACTGACCCGTGCGTCAGCACGTAGCCCGACCCACCCACGTTTCCCTAACCTCACCTGTGCCCTAAGCCTTGCCGTTGCCTAACCCTAACCCTAGCTTGGAACGGAAATCAACCACAAGCCCTACACCTTACCTTACGCCGTACCCTACTCCTGGCCCGTACGCTGGCACTGATCTGTGCGTCAGCACGTAGCCTGACCCTCCCACGTTTCCGTACCCTCACCTGTGCCCTAAGCCTTGCCGTTCCCTAACCCTAACCCTAGCCCAGAACGCAAATCCACCACCAGCCCTACACTTTATCCTACGCCGTTGCCTACTCCTGGCCCGTACGCTTGCACTGACCCTTGCGTCAGCACGTAGCCCGACCCTCCCACTTTCCCGTACCCTCACCTGTGCCCTAAGCCTTGCCGTTCCCTAACCCTAACCCTAGCCTGGAACAGAAATCAACCACAAGCCGTACACCTTACCTTACGCCGTACCCTACTCCTGGCCTGTACGCTGGCACTGACCCGTGCGTCTGCACGTAGCCTGACACTCCAACGTTTCCGTACCCTCACCTGTGCCCTAAGACTTGCCGTTCCCTAACCCTAACCCTAGCCCGGAACAGAAACCCACCACCAGCCCTACACCTTACCTTACGCCGTACCCTATTCCTGGCCCGTACGCTGGCACTGAAACGTGCGTCAGCACGTAGCCTGACCCTCCCACGTTTCCGTACCCTCACCTGTGCCCTAAGCCTTGCCGTTCCCTAACCCTAACCCTTGCCCGGAATAGAAACCCACCACCAGCCCTACACCTTACATTACGCCGTACCCTACTCCTGACCCGTACGATGGCACTGACCCGTGCGTCAGCACGTAGCCTGACCCTCACACGTTTCCGTACCCTCACCTGTGCCCTAAGCCTTGCCGTTCCCTAACCCTAACCCTAGCCCGGAACGCAAATCCACCACCAGCCCTACACCTTACCCTACGCCGTTGCCTACTCCTGGCCTGTCCTCTGGCACTGACCCGTGCATCAGCACGTAGCCTTACCCTCCCGCGTTTCCGTACCCTGACCTGTGCCCTAAGCCTTGCCGTTCCCTAACCCTAACTCTAGCCCAGAACGCAAATCCACCACCAGCCCTACACTTTATCCTATGCCGTTGCCTACTCCTGGCCCGTACGATGGCACTGACCCGTGCGTCAGCACGTAGCCCGACCCTCCCACGTTTCCGTACCCTCACCTGTGCCCTAAGACTTGCCGTTCCCTATCCCTAACCCTAGGCTGGAAGGGAAATCAACCACAAGCCCTACACCTTACCTTACGCCGTACCCTACTCCTGGCCCGTACGCTGGCACTGAACCGTGCGTCAGCACGTAGCCCGACCCTCCCACGTTTCCGTACCCTCACCTGTGCCCTAAGCCTTGCTGTTCCCTAACCCTAACCCTATCCTGGAACGGAAATCAACCACAAGCCCTACACCTTACCTTACGCCGTACCCTACTCCTGGCCCGTATGCTGGCACTGATCCATGCGTCAGCACGTAGCCTGACCCTCCCACGTTTCCGTACCCTCACCTGTGCCCTAAGCCTTGCTGTTCCCTAACCCTAACCCTAGCCCGGAACGGAAACCCACCACCAGCCCTACACCTTAGCCTACGCCGTTGCCTACTCCTGGCCTGTAATCTGGCACTGACCCGTGCATCAGCACGTAGCCTTACCCTCCCGCGTTTCCGTACCCTCACCTGTGCGCTAAGCCTTGCCGTTCCCTAAACCTAACCCTAGCCCTTAACGGAAACACACCACCAGCTCTACACCTTACGTTACGCCGTACCCTACTCCTGACCCGTACGCTGGCACTGACCCGTGCGTCAGCATGTAGCCTGAACCTCCCACGTTTCCGTACCCTCACCTGTGCCCTAAGCCTTGCCGTTCCCTAACCCTAACCCTAGCCCGGAACGCAAATTCACCACCAGCCCTACACTTTATCCTACGCCGTTGCCTACTCCTGGCCCGTACGCTGGCACTGACCCGTGCGTCAGCACGTAGCCCAACCCTCCCACGTTTGGTACCCTCACCTGTGCCCTAAGCCTTGTCGTTCCCTAACCCTAACCCTAGCCTGGAACAGAAATCAACCACAAGCCCTACACCTTACCTTACGCCGTACCCTACTCCTGGCCCATACGCTGGCACTGACCCGTGCGTCAGCACGTAGCCTGACCCTCCCACGTGTCCGTACCCTCACGTGTGCCCTAAGACTTGCCGTTCCCTAACCCTAACCCTAGCCCGGAACGGAAACCCACCACCAGCACTACACCTTACCTTACGCCGTACCCTATTCCTGGCCCGTACGCTGGCACTGAACCGTGCGTCAGCACGTAGCCCGACCCTAACACGTTTCCGTACCCTCACCTGTGCCCTAAGCCTTGCCGTTCCCTAACCCTAACCCTAGCCTGGAACAGAAACCAACCACCAGCCCTACACCTTACCTTACGCCGTTGCCTACTCCTGGCCCGTACACTGGCAATGACCCATGCGTCAGCACGTAGCCTGACCCTCCCACGTTTCCGTACCCTCACCTGTGCCCTAAGCCTTGCCGTTCCCTAACCCTAACCCTAGCCCAAAACGGATACCCACCACCAGCCCTACACCTTACCCAACCCCGTTGCCTACTCCTGGCCCGTACTCTGGCACTGACCCGTGCATCAGCACTTAGCCTTACCCTCCCGCGTTTCCGTACCCTCACCTGTGCCCTAAGCCTTGCCGTTCCCTAACCCTAACCCTAGCACGGAATAGAAACCCACCACCAGCCCTACACCTTACCTTACGCCGTACCCTACTCCTGACCCGTATGCTGGCACTGAACCGTGCGTCAGCACGTAGCCTGACCCTCCCACGTTTCCGTATCCTCACCTGTGCCCTAAGCCTTGCCGTTCCCTAACCCTAACCCTAGCCCGGAACGCAAATTCACCACTTACCCTACACTTTATCCTACGCCGTTGCCTACTCCTGGCCCGTACGCTGGCACTGACACGTGCGTCAGCACGTAGCCTGACCCTCCCACGTTTCCGTAACCTCACCTGTGCCCTAAGCCTTGCCGTTCCGTTACCCTAACCCTAGCCCTGAACGGAAACCCACCACCAGCCCTGAACCTTACCCTATGCCGTTGCCTACTCCTGGCCTGTACTCTGGCACTGACCCTTGCATCACCACGTAGCCTTACCCTCCCGCGTTTCCGTACCCTGACCTGTGCCCTAAGCCTTGCCGTTCCCTAACCCTAACCCTAGCCCAGAACGCAAATCCAACACCAGCCCTACACATTATCCTACGCCGTTGCCAACTCCTGGCCCGTACGCTGGCACTGACCCGTGCGTCAGCACGTAGCCTGACCCTCCCACGTTTCCGTAACCTCACCTGTGCCCTAAGCCTTGCCGTTCCTTTACCCTAACCCTAGCCCTGAACGGAAACCCACCACCAGCCCTGAACCTTACCCTATGCCGTTGCCTACTCCTGGCCTGTACTCTGGCACTGACCCTTGCATCACCACGTAGCCTTACCCTCCCGCGTTTCCGTACCCTGACCTGTGCCCTAAGCCTTGCCGTTCCCTAACCCTAACCCTAGCCCAGAACGCAAAACCAACACCAGCCCTACACTTTGTCCTACGCCGTTGCCTACTCCTGGCCCGTACGCTGGCACTGACCCGTGCGTCAGCACGTAACCCGACCCTCCCACATTTCGGTACCCTCACCTGTCCCCTAAGCCTTGCCGTTCCCTAACCCTAACCCTAGCCTGGAACGGAAATCAACCACAAGCCCTACACCTTACCTTACGCCGTACCCTACTCCTGGCCCGTACGCTGGCACTGATTCGTGCGTCAGCACGTAGCCCGACCCTCCCACGTTTCCGTACCCTCACCTGTGCCCTAAGCCTTGCCGTTCCCTAACGCTAACCCTAGCCCGTAACGGAAACCCACCACCAGCCCTACACCTTACCCTATGCCGTTGCCTACTCCTGGCCTGTATTCTGGCACAGACCCTTGCATCAGCACGAAGCCTTACCCTCCCGCGTTTCCGTACCCTTACCTGTGCCCTAAGCCTTACCGTTCCCTAACCCTAACCCTAGCCCAGAACACAAATCCAACACCAGCCCTACACTTTATCCTACGCCGTTGCCTACTCCTGGCCCGTACGCTGGCACTGACCCATGCGTCAGCACGTAGCCCGACCCTCCCACGTTTCCGTACCCTCACCTGTGCCCTAAGCCTTGCCGTTCCCTAACCCTAACCCTAGCCTGGAACAGAAATCAAGCGCAAGCCCTACACCTTACCTTACGCCGTACCCTACTCCTGGCCCGTACGCTGGCACTGACCCATGCGTCAGCACGTAGCCTGACCCTCCCACGTTTCCGTACCCTCACCTGTGCCCTAAGCCTTGCCGTTCCCTAACCCTAACCCTAGACCGGAACGGAAACCCACCACCAGCCCCACACCTTACCGTACGCCGTACCTTATTCCTGGCCCGTACGCTGGCACTGAACCGTGCGTCAGCACGTAGCCTGACCCTCCCACGTTTCCGTACCCTCACCTGTGCCCTAAGCCTTGCCGTTCCCTAACCCTAACACTAGCCCGGAATAGAAACCCACCACCAGCCCTACACCTTACCTTACGCCGTACCCTACTCCTGACCCGTACGCTGGCAATGACAAATGTGTCAGCACATAGCCTGACACTCCCACGTTTCCGTACCCTCACCTGTGCCCTAAGCAATGCCGTTCCCTAACCCTAACCCTAGCCCGGAACGCAAATCTTCCACCAGCAGTACACTTTATCAAACGCCGTTGCCTACTCCTGGCCCGTACGCTGGCACTGACCCGTGTGTCAGCACGTAGCCCGACCCTCCCACGTTGCCGTACCCTCACCTGTGCCCTAAGCCTTGCCGTTCCCTAAACCTAACCCTAGCCTGGAACGGAAACCAACCACCAGCCCTACACCTTACCTTACGCCGTTGCCTACTCCTGGCTCGTACGCTGGCACTGACACGTGCGTCAGCACGTAGCCTTACCCTCCCACGTTTCCGTACGCTCACCTGTGCCCTAAGCCTTGCCGTTCCCTAACGCTAAACCTAGCCCGGAACGGAAACCCACCACCAGCCCTACACCTTACCCTACGCCGTTGCCTACTCCTGTCCTGTACTCTGGCACTGACCCGTGCATCAGCACGTAGCCTTACCCTCCCGCATTTCCGTACCCTGACCTGTGCCTTAAGCCTTGCCGTTCCCTAACCCTAACCCTAGCCCAGAACGCAAATCCACCACCAGCCCTACACTTTATCCTACGCCGTTGCCTACTCCTGGCCCGTACGCTGGCACTGATCCGTGCGTCAGCACGTAGCCCGACCATCCCACGTTTCCGTACCCTCACCTGTGCCCTAAGCCTTGCCGTTCCCTAACCCTGACCCTAGCCTGGAACGGAAATCAACCACAAGCCCTACACCTTACCTCACGCCGTACCCTACTCCTGGCCCATACGCTGGCACTGACCCGTGCGTCAGCACGTAGCCCGACCCTCCCACTTTTCCGTACACTCACCTGTGCCCTAAGCCTTGCCGTTCCCTAACCCTAACCCTAGCCTGGAACGGAAACCAACCACCAGCCCTACACCTTACCTTACGCCGTTGCCTACTCCTGGCCCGTACGCTGGCACTGACCCGTGCGTCAGCACGTAGCCTGACCCTCCCACGTTTCCGTACCCTCACCTGTGCCCTAAGCCTTGCCGTTCCCTAACCCTAACCCTAGCCCGGAACGGAAACCCACCACCAGCCCTACACCTCACTATTCGCCGTTGCCTATTCCTGGCCTTTACTCTGGCACTGACCCATGCATCAGAACGTAGCCTTACGCTCCCGCGTTTCTGTACCCTGACCTGTGTCCTAAGCCTTGCCATTCCCTAACCCTAACCCTAGCCCAGAAAGCAAATCCACCACCAGCCCTACACTGTATCCTACGCCGCTGCCTACTCCTGACCCGTACGCTGGCACTGACCCGTGCGTCAGCACGTAGCCCGACCCACCCACGTTTCCGTACCCTCACCTGTGCCCTAAGCCTTGCCATTCCCTAACCCTAACCCTAGCCTGGAACGGAAATCAACCACAAGCCCTCCACCTTACCTTACGCCGTACCCTACTCCTGGCCCGTACGCTGGCACTGATCCGTGCGTCACCACGTAGCCAGACCCTCCCACGTTTCCGTACCCTCACCTGTGCCCTAAGCCTAGCCGTTCCCTAACCCTAACCCTAGCCCTGAACGGAAACCCACCACAAGCCCTACACCTTACCTTAGGCCGTAACCTATTCCTGGCCCGTACACTGGCACTGAACCGTGCATCAGCACGTAGCCTGACCCTCCCACGTTTCCGTACCCTCACCTGTGCCCTAAGCCTTGCCGTTCCCTAACCCTAACCCTAGCCCAGAACGCAAATCCACCACCAGCCCTACACTTTATCCTACGCCATTGCATACTCCTGGCCCGTACGCTTGCACTGACCCTTGCGTCAGCATGTAGCCCGACCCTCCCACTTTTCCGTACCCTCACCTGTGCCCTAAGCCTTGCCGTTCCCTAACCCTAACCCTAGCCAGGAACAGAAATCAAACACAAGCCCTACACCTTACCTTACGCCGTACCCTACTCCTGGCCTGTACGCTGGCACTGACGCGTGCGTCTGCACGTAGCCTGACACTCCAACGTTTCCGTACCCTCACCTGTGCCCTAAGACTTGCCGTTCCCTAACCCTAACCCTAGCCCGGAACGCAAATCCACCACCAGCCCTACACCTTACCCTACGCCGTTGCCTACTCCTGGCCTGTCCTCTGGCACTGACCCGTGCATCAGCACGTAGCCTTACCCTCCCTCGTTTCCGTACCCTGACCTGTGCCCTAAGCCTTGCCGTTCCCTAACCCTAACTCTAGCCCAGAACGCAAATCCACCACCAGCCCTACACTTTATCCTATGCCGTTGCCTACTCCTGGCCCGTACGATGGCAGTGACCGTGCGTCAGCACGTAGCCCGACCCTCCCACGTTTCCGTACCCTCACCTGTGCCCTAAGACTTGCCATTCCCTATCCCTAACCCTAGCCTGGAAGGGAAATCAACCACAAGCCCTACACCTTACCTTACGCCGTACCCTACTCCTGGCCTGTATGCTGGCACTGACCCGTGCGTCAGCACGTAGCCCGACCCTCCCACGTTTCCGTACCCTCACCTGTGCCCTAAGCCTTGCCGTTCCCAACCCTAACCCTAGCCCGGAACGCAAATCCACCACCAGCCCTACACCTTACCCTACGCCGTTGCCTACTCCTGGCCTGTAATCTGGCACTGACCCGTGCATCAGCACGTACCCTTACCCTCCCGCGTTGCCGTACCCTGACCTGTGCCCTAAGCCTTGCCGTTCCCTAACCCTAACCCTAGCCCAGAAGGCAAATCCACCACCAGCCCTACACTTTATCCTACGCCGTTGCCTACTCCTGGCCCGCACGCTGGCACTGACCCGTGCGTCAGCACGTAACCCGACCCTCCCATGTTTCCGTACCCGCACCTGTGCCCTAAGCCTTGCCGTTCCCCAACCCTAACCCTAGCCTGGAAAGGAAATCAGCCAAAAGCCCTACACCTTACCTTACGCTGTACCCTACTCCTGGCCTTTACGCTGGCACTGACCCGTGCGTCAGCACGTAGCCCAACCCTCCCACGTTTCCGTACCCTCACCTGTGCCCTAAGCCTTGCCGTTCCCTAACCCTAACCCTAGCCCTTAACGGAAACACACCACCAGCCCTACACCTTACCTTACGCTGTACCCTACTCCTGACCCGTACGCTGGCACTGACCCGTGCGTCAGCACGTAGCCTGACCCTCCCACGTTTCCGTACCCTCACCTGTGCCCTAAGCCTTGCCGTTCCCTAACCCTAACCCTAGCCCGGAATAGAAACCCACCAGCAGCCCTATACCTTACCTTACGCCGTACCCTACTCATGACCCGTACGCTGGCAATGACCAATGCGTCAGCACACAGCCTAACCCTCCCACGTTTCCGTACCCTCACCTGTGCCCTAAGACTTGCCGTTCCCTAACCCTAACACTAGCCCGGAACGCAAATCCACCACCAGCCCTACACTTTATCCTACGCGGTTGCCGACTCCTGTCCCGTACGCTGGCACTGACCCGTGCGTCAGCACGTAGCCCGACCCTCCCACGTTTCCGTACCCTCCCCTGTGCCCTAAGCCTTGCCGTTCCCTAACTCTAACCCTAGCCTGGAACGGAAACCCACCACCAGCCCTACACTTTATCCTACGCTGTTGCCTACTCCTGGCCCGTACGCTGGCACTGACCCGTGCGTCAGCATGTAGCCTGACCCTCCCACGTTTCCGTACCCTCACCTGTGCCCTAAGCCTTGCCGTTCCCTAACCCTAACCCTAGCCCGGAACGGAAACCCACCACCAGCCCTACAGCTTACCCTATGCCGTTGCCTACTCCTGGCCTATACTCTGGCACTGACCCTTGCATCAGCTCGAAGCCTTACCCTCCCGCGTTTCCGTACACTGACCTGTGCCCTAAGCCTTGCCGTTCCCTAACCCTAACCCTAGCCCAGAACGCAAATCCAACACCAGCCCTACACTTTATCCTACGCCGTTGCATACTCCTGGCCCGTACGCTGGCACTGACCCGTGCGTCAGCACGTAGCCCGACCCTCCCACGTTTCCGTACCCTCACCTGTGCCCTAAGCCTTGCGTTCCCTAACCCTAACCCTAGCCCGGAATGCAAATCCACCACCAGCAGTACACTTTATCAAACGCCGTTGCCTACTCCTGGCCCGTACGCTGGCACTGACCTGTGTGTCAGCACGTAGCCCGACCCTCCAACGTTGCCGTACCCTCACCTGTGCCCTAAGCCTTGCCGTTCCCTAACCCTAACCCTAGCCTGGAACGGAAACCAACCACCAGCCCTACACCTTACCTTACGCCGTTGCCTACTCCTGGCCCGTACGCTGGCACTGACACGTGCGTCAGCACGTAGCCTTACCCTCCCACGTTTCCGTACCCTCACCTGTGCCCTAAGCCTTGCCGTTCCCTAACGCTAACCCTAGCCCGGAACGGAAACCCACCACCAGCCCTACACCTTACCCTACGCCGTTGCCTACTCCTGGCCTGTACTCTGGCACTGACCCGTGCATCAGCACGTAGCCTTACCCTCCCGCGTTTCCGTAACTTGACCTGTGCCTTAAGCCTTGCCGTTCCCTAACCCTAACCCTAGCCCAGAACGCAAATCCACCACCAGCCCTACACTTTATCCTACGCCGTTGCCTACTCCTGGCCCGTACGCTGGCACTGATCCGTGCGTCAGCACGTAGCCCGACAGTCCCACGTTTCCGTACCCTCACCTGTGCCCTAAGCCTTGCCGTTCCCTAACCCTGACCCTAGCCTGGAACGGAAATCAACCACAAGCCCTACACCTTACCTCACGCCATACCCTACTCCTGGCACGTACGCTGGCACTGACCCGTGCGTCAGCACGTAGCCCGACCCTCCCACGTTTCCATACCCTCACCTGTGCCCTAAGCCTTGCCGTTCCCTAACCCTAACCCTAGCCTGAAACGGAAACCAACCACCAGCCCTACACCTTACCTTATGCCGTTGCCTACTCCTGGCCCGTACGCTGGCACTGACCCGTGCGTCAGCACGTAGCCTGACCCTCCCACGTTTCCGTACCCTCACCTGTGCCCTAAGCGTTGCCGTTCCCTAACCCTAACCCTAGCCCTGAACGGAAACCCACCACCATCCCTACACCTTACTATTCGCCGTTGCCTATTCCTGGCCTATACTCTGGCACTGACCCGTGCATCAGCACGTAGCCTTACCCTCCCGCGTTTCCGTACCCTTACCTGTGTCCTAAGCCTTGCCATTCCCTTAAGCTAACCCTAGCCCAGAACGCAAATCCACCACCAGCCCTACACTGTATCCTACGCCGTTGCCTACTCCTGACCCGTACGCTGGCACTGACCCGTGCGTCAGCACGTAGCCCGACCCACCCACGTTTCCGTAACCTCACCTGTGCCCTAAGCCTTGCCGTTCCCTAACCCTAACCCTAGCTTGGAACGGAAATCAACCACAAGCCCTACACCTTACCTTACGCCGTACCCTACTCCTGGCCCGTACGCTGGCACTGATCTGTGCGTCACCACGTAGCCTGACCCTCCCACGTTTCCGTACCCTCACCTGTGCCCTAAGCCTTGCCGTTCCCTAACCCTAACCCTAGCCCTGAACGGAAACCCACCACCAGCCCTACACCTTACCTTACGCCGTAACCTATTCCTGGCCCATACGCTGGCACTGAACCGTGCGTCAGCACGTAGCCTGACCCTCCCACGTTTCCGTACCCTCACCTGTGCCCTAAGCCTTGGCGTTCCCTAACCCTAACCCTAGCCCAGAACGCAAATCCACCACCAGCCCTACACTTTATCCTACGCCGTTGCCTACTCCTGGCCCGTACGCTTGCACTGACCCTTGCGTCAGCACGTAGCCCGACCCTCCCACTTTCCCGTACCCTCACCTGTGCCCTAAGCCTTGCCGTTCCCTAACCCTAACCCTAGCCTGGAACAGAAATCAACCACAAGCCCTACACCTTACCTTACGCCGTACCCTACTCCTGGCCTGTAGGCTGGCACTGACCCGTGCGTCTGCACGTAGCCTGACACTCCAACGTTTCCGTACCCTCACCTGTGCCCTAAGACTTGCCGTTCCCTAACCCTAACCCTAGCCCGGAACAGAAACCCACCACCAGCCCTACACCTTACCTTACGCCGTACCCTATTCCTGGCCCGTACGCTGGCACTGAAACGTGCGTCAGCACGTAGCCTGACCCTCCCACGTTTCCGTACCCTCACCTGTGCCCTAAGCCTTGCCGTTCCCTAACCCTAACCCTTGCCCGGAATAGAAACCCACCACCAGCCCTACACCTTACATTACGCCGTACCCTACTCCTGACCTGTACGATGGCACTGACCCGTGCGTCAGCACGTAGCCTGACCCTCACACGTTTCCGTACCCTCACCTGTGCCCTAAGCCTTGCCGTTCCCTAACCCTAACCCTAGCCCGGAACGCAAATCCACCACCAGCCCTACACCTTACCCTACGCCGTTGCCTACTCCTGGCCTGTCCTCTGGCACTGACCCGTGCATCAGCACGTAGCCTTACCCTCCCGCGTTTCCGTACCCTGACCTGTGCCCTAAGCCTTGCCGTTCCCTAACGCTAACTCTAGCCCAGAACGCAAATCCACCACCAGCCCTACACTTTATCCTATGCCGTTGCCTACTCCTGGCCCGTACGATGGCACTGACCCGTGCGTCAGCACGTAGCCCGACCCTCCCACGTTTCCGTACCCTCACCTGTGCCCTAAGACTTGCCGTTCCCTATCCCTAACCCTAGGCTGGAAGGGAAATCAACCACAAGCCCTACACCTTACCTTACGCCGTACCCTACTCCTGGCCCGTACGGTGGCACTGAACCGTGCGTCAGCACGTAGCCCGACCCTCCCACGTTTCCGTACCCTCACCTGTGCCCTAAGCCTTGCTGTTCCCTAACCCTAACCCTAGCCTGGAACGGAAATCAACCACAAGCCCTACACCTTACCTTACGCCGTACCCTACTCCTGGCCCGTATGCTGGCACTGATCCATGCGTCAGCACGTAGCCTGACCCTCCCACGTTTCCGTACCCTCACCTGTGCCCTAAGCCTTGCTGTTCCCTAACCCTAACCCTAGCCCGGAACGGAAACCCACCACCAGCCCTACACCTTAGCCTACGCCGTTGCCTACTCCTGGCCTGTAATCTGGCACTGACCCATGCATCAGCACGTAGCCTTACCCTCCCGCGTTTCCGTACCCTCACCTGTGCGCTAAGCCTTGCCGTTCCCTAACCCTAACCCTAGCCCTTAACGGAAACCCACCACCAGCACTACACCTTACCTTACGCCGTACCCTATTCCTGGCCCGTACGCTGGCACTGAACCGTGCGTCAGCACGTAGCCCGACCCTAACACGTTTCCGTACCCTCACCTGTGCCCTAAGCCTTGCCGTTCCCTAACCCTAACCCTAGCCTGGAACGGAAACCAACCACCAGCCCTACACCTTACCTTACGCCGTTGCCTACTCCTGGCCCGTACACTGGCAATGACCCATGCGTCAGCACGTAGCCTGACCCTCCCACGTTTCCGTACCCTCACCTGTGCCCTAAGCCTTGCCGTTCCCTAACCCTAACCCTAGCCCAAAACGGATACCCACCACCAGCCCTACACCTTACCCAACCCCGTTGCCTACTCCTGGCCCGTACTCTGGCACTGACCCGTGCATCAGCACTTAGCCTTACCCTCCCGCGTTTCCGTACCCTCACCTGTGCCCTAAGCCTTGCCGTTCCCTAACCCTAACCCTAGCCCGGAACGCAAATTCACCACTTACCCTACACTTTATCCTTCGCCGTTGCCTACTCCTGGCCCGTACGCTGGCACTGACACGTGCGTCAGCACGTAGCCCGACCCTCCCACGTTTCCGTACCCTCACCTGTGCCCTAAGCCTTGCCGTTCCCTAACCCTAACCCTAGCACGGAATAGAAACCCACCACCAGCCCTACACCTTACCTTATGCCGTACCCTACTGCTGACCCGTACGCTGGCACTGAACCGTGCGTCAGCACGTAGCCTGACCCTCCCACGTTTCCGTACCCTCACCTGTGCCCTAAGCCTTGCCGTTCCCTAACCCTAAACCTAGCCCGGAACGCAAATTCACCACTTACCCTACACTTTATCCTACGCCGTTGCCTACTCCTGGCCCGTACGCTGGCACTGACACGTGCGTCAGCACGTAGCCCGACCCTCCCACGTTTCCGTACCCTCACCTGTGCCCTAAGCCTTGCCGTTCCCTAACCGTAACCCTAGCCCGGAACAGAAACCAACCACCAGCCCTACACCTTACCTTACGCCGTTGCCTACTCCTGGCCCGTACCCTGGCACTGACCCGTGCGTCAGCACGTAGCCTGACCCTCCCACGTTTCCGTACCCTCACCTGTGCCCTAAGCCTTGCCGTTCCCTAACCCTAACCCTAGCCCGGAACGGAAACCCACCACCAGCCCTACACCTTACCCTATGCCGTTGCCTACTCCAGGCCTGTACACTGGCACTGACCCTTGCATCAGCACGTAGCCTTACCCTCCCGCGTTTCTGTACCCTGATCTGTGCCCTAAGCCTTGCCGTTCCCTAACCCTAACCCTCGCCCAGAACGCAAATCCAACACCAGCCCTACACATTATCCTACGCCGTTGCCAACTCCTGGCCCGTACGCTGGCACTGACCCGTGTGTCAGCACGTAGCCTGACCCTCCCACGTTTCCGTAACCTCACCTGTGCCCTAAGCCTTGCCGTTCCCTTACCCTAACCCTAGCCCTGAACGGAAACCCACCACCAGCCCTGAACCTTACCCTATGCCGTTGCCTACTCCTGGCCTGTACTCTGGCACTGATCCTTGCATCACCACGTAGCCTTACCCTCCCGCGTTTCCGTACCATGACCTGTGCCCTAAGCCTTGCCGTTCCCTAACCCTAACCCTAGCCCAGAACGCAAAACCAACACCAGCCCTACACTTTATCCTACGCCGTTGCCTACTCCTGGCCCGTACGCTGGCACTGACCCGTGCGTCAGCACGTAACCCGACCCTCCCACATTTCCGTACACTCACCTGTGCCCTAAGCCTTGCCGTTCCCTAACCCTAACCCTAGCCTGGAACGGAAATCAACCACAAGCCCTACACCTTACCTTACGCCGTACCCTACTCCTGGCCCGTACGCTGGCACTGATTCGTGCGTCAGCACGTAGCCCGACCCTCCCACGTTTCCGTACCCTCACCTGTGCCCTAAGCCTTGCCGTTCCCTAACGCTAACCCTAGCCCGGAACGGAAACCCACCACCAGCCCTACACCTTACCTTACGCCGTTGCCTACTCCTGGCCCGTATGCTGGCACTGACCCGTGCGTCAGCACGTAGCCTAACCCTCCCACGTTTCCGTACCCTCACCTGTGCCCTAAGCCTTGCCGTTCCCTAACCCTAACCCTAGCCCTGAACGGAAACCCACCACCATCCCTACACCTTACTATTCGCCGTTGCTTATTCCTGGCCTATACTCTGGCACTGACCCGTGCATCAGCACGTAGCCTTACCCTCCCGCGTTTCCGTACCCTTACCTGTGTCCTAAGCCTTGCCATTCCCTAACGCTAACCCTAGCCCAGAACGCAAATCCACCACCAGCCCTACACTGTATCCTACGCCGTTGCCTACTCCTGACCCGTACGCTGGCACTGACCCGTGCGTCAGCACGTAGCCCGACCCACCCACGTTTCCGTAACCTCACCTGTGCCCTAAGCCTTGCCGTTGCCTAACCCTAACCCTAGCTTGGAACGGAAATCAACCACAAGCCCTACACCTTACCTTACGCCGTACCCTACTCCTGGCCCGTACGCTGGCACTGATCTGTGCGTCACCACGTAGCCTGACCCTCCCACGTTTCCGTACCCTCACCTGTGCCCTAAGCCTTGCCGTTCCCTAACCCTAACCCTAGCCCTGAACGGAAACCCACCACCAGCCCTACACCTTACCTTACGCCGTAACCTATTCCTGGCCCATACGCTGGCACTGAACCGTGCGTCAGCACGTAGCCTGACCCTCCCACGTTTCCGTACCCTCACCTGTGCCCTAAGCCTTGCCGTTCCCTAACCCTAACCCTAGCCCAGAACGCAAATCCACCACCAGCCCTACACTTTATCCTACGCCGTTGCCTACTCCTGGCCCGTACGCTTGCACTGACCCTTGCGTCAGCACGTAGCCCGACCCTCCCACTTTCCCGTACCCTCTCCTGTGCCCTAAGCCTTGCCGTTCCCTAACCCTAACCCTAGCCTGGAACAGAAATCAACCACAAGCCGTACACCTTACCTTACGCCGTACCCTACTCCTGGCCTGTACGCTGGCACTGACCCGTGCGTCTGCACGTAGCCTGACACTCCAACGTTTCCGTACCCTCACCTGTGCCCTAAGACTTGCCGTTCCCTAACCCTAACCCTAGCCCGGAACAGAAACCCACCACCAGCCCTACACCTTACCTTACGCCGTACCCTATTCCTGGCCCGTACGCTGGCACTGAAACGTGCGTCAGCACGTAGCCTGACCCTCCCACATTTCCGTACCCTCACCTGTGCCCTAAGCCTTGCCGTTCCCTAACCCTAACCCTTGCCCGGAATAGAAACCCACCACCAGCCCTACACCTTACATTACGCCGTACCCTACTCCTGACCCGTACGATGGCACTGACCCGTGCGTCAGCACGTAGCCTGACCCTCACACGTTTCCGTACCCTCACCTGTGCCCTAAGCCTTGCCGTTCCCTAACCCTAACCCTAGCCCGGAACGCAAATCCACCACCAGCCCTACACCTTACCCTACGCCGTTGCCTACTCCTGGCCTGTCCTCTGGCACTGACCCGTGCATCAGCACGTAGCCTTACCCTCCCGCGTTTCCGTACCCTGACCTGTGCCCTAAGCCTTGCCGTTCCCTAACCCTAACTCTAGCCCAGAACGCAAATCCACCACCAGCCCTACACTTTATCCTATGCCGTTGCCTACTCCTGGCCCGTACGATGGCACTGACCCGTGCGTCAGCACGTAGCCCGACCCTCCCACGTTTCCGTACCCTCACCTGTGCCCTAAGACTTGCCGTTCCCTATCCCTAACCCTAGGCTGGAAGGGAAATCAACCACAAGCCCTACACCTTACCTTACGCCGTACCCTACTCCTGGCCCGTACGCTGGCACTGAACCGTGCGTCAGCACGTAGCCCGACCCTCCCACGTTTCCGTACCCTCACCTGTGCCCTAAGCCTTGCTGTTCCCTAACCCTAACCCTATCCTGGAACGGAAATCAACCACAAGCCCTACACCTTACCTTACGCCGTACCCTACTCCTGGCCCGTATGCTGGCACTGATCCATGCGTCAGCACGTAGCCTGACCCTCCCACGTTTCCGTACCCTCACCTGTGCCCTAAGCCTTGCTGTTCCCTAACCCTAACCCTAGCCCGGAACGGAAACCCACCACCAGCCCTACACCTTAGCCTACGCCGTTGCCTACTCCTGGCCTGTAATCTGGCACTGACCCGTGCATCAGCACGTAGCCTTACCCTCCCGCGTTTCCGTACCCTCACCTGTGCGCTAAGCCTTGCCGTTCCCTAAACCTAACCCTAGCCCTTAACGGAAACACACCACCAGCTCTACACCTTACGTTACGCCGTACCCTACTCCTGACCCGTACGCTGGCACTGACCCGTGCGTCAGCATGTAGCCTGAACCTCCCACGTTTCCGTACCCTCACCTGTGCCCTAAGCCTTGCCGTTCCCTAACCCTAACCCTAGCCCGGAACGCAAATTCACCACCAGCCCTACACTTTATCCTACGCCGTTGCCTACTCCTGGCCCGTACGCTGGCACTGACCCGTGCGTCAGCACGTAGCCCAACCCTCCCACGTTTGGTACCCTCACCTGTGCCCTAAGCCTTGTCGTTCCCTAACCCTAACCCTAGCCTGGAACAGAAATCAACCACAAGCCCTACACCTTACCTTACGCCGTACCCTACTCCTGGCCCATACGCTGGCACTGACCCGTGCGTCAGCACGTAGCCCGACCCTCCCACGTTTCCGTACCCTCACCTGTGCCCTAAGCCTTGCCGTTCCCTAACCCTAACCCTAGCCTGGAACAGAAATCAACCGCAAGCCCTACACCTTACCTTACGCCGTACCCTACTCCTGGCCCGTACGCTGGCACTGACCCATGCGTCAGCACGTAGCCTGACCCTCCCACGTTTCCGTACCCTCACCTGTGCCCTAAGCCTTGCCGTTCCCTAACCCTAACACTAGCCCGGAATAGAAACCCACCACCAGCCCTACACCTTACCTTACGCCGTACCCTACTCCTGACCCGTACGCTGGCAATGACAAATGTGTCAGCACATAGCCTGACACTCCCACGTTTCCGTACCCTCACCTGTGCCCTAAGCAATGCCGTTCCCTAACCCTAACCCTAGCCCGGAACGCAAATCCTCCACCAGCAGTACACTTTATCAAACGCCGTTGCCTACTCCTGGCCCGTACGCTGGCACTGACCCGTGTGTCAGCACGTAGCCCGACCCTCCCACGTTGCCGTACCCTCACCTGTGCCCTAAGCCTTGCCGTTCCCTAAACCTAACCCTAGCCTGGAACGGAAACCAACCACCAGCCCTACACCTTACCTTACGCCGTTGCCTACTCCTGGCTCGTACGCTGGCACTGACACGTGCGTCAGCACGTAGCCTTACCCTCCCACGTTTCCGTACGCTCACCTGTGCCCTAAGCCTTGCCGTTCCCTAACGCTAAACCTAGCCCGGAACGGAAACCCACCACCAGCCCTACACCTTACCCTACGCCGTTGCCTACTCCTGTCCTGTACTCTGGCACTGACCCGTGCATCAGCACGTAGCCTTACCCTCCCGCATTTCCGTACCCTGACCTGTGCCTTAAGCCTTGCCGTTCCCTAACCCTAACCCTAGCCCAGAACGCAAATCCACCACCAGCCCTACACTTTATCCTACGCCGTTGCCTACTCCTGGCCCGTACGCTGGCACTGATCCGTGCGTCAGCACGTAGCCCGACCATCCCACGTTTCCGTACCCTCACCTGTGCCCTAAGCCTTGCCGTTCCCTAACCCTGACCCTAGCCTGGAACGGAAATCAACCACAAGCCCTACACCTTACCTCACGCCGTACCCTACTCCTGGCCCATACGCTGGCACTGACCCGTGCGTCAGCACGTAGCCCGACCCTCCCACTTTTCCGTACACTCACCTGTGCCCTAAGCCTTGCCGTTCCCTAACCCTAACCCTAGCCTGGAACGGAAACCAACCACCAGCCCTACACCTTACCTTACGCCGTACCCTACTCCTGGCCCGTACGCTGGCACTGACCCGTGCGTCAGCACGTAGCCTGACCCTCACACGTTTCCGTACCCTCACCTGTGCCCTAAGCCTTGCCGTTCCCTAACCCTAACCCTAGCCCGGAACGGAAACCCACCACCAGCCCTACACCTCACTATTCGCCGTTGCCTATTCCTGGCCTTTACTCTGGCACTGACCCATGCATCAGAACGTAGCCTTACGCTCCCGCGTTTCTGTACCCTGACCTGTGTCCTAAGCCTTGCCATTCCCTAACCCTAACCCTAGCCCAGAAAGCAAATCCACCACCAGCCCTACACTGTATCCTACGCCGCTGCCTACTCCTGACCCGTACGCTGGCACTGACCCGTGCGTCAGCACGTAGCCCGACCCACCCACGTTTCCGTAACCTCACCTGTGCCCTAAGCCTTGCCATTCCCTAACCCTAACCCTAGCCTGGAACGGAAATCAACCACAAGCCCTCCACCTTACCTTACGCCGTACCCTACTCCTGGCCCGTACGCTGGCACTGATCCGTGCGTCACCACGTAGCCAGACCCTCCCACGTTTCCGTACCCTCACCTGTGCCCTAAGCCTAGCCGTTCCCTAACCCTAACCCTAGCCCTGAACGGAAACCCACCACAAGCCCTACACCTTACCTTAGGCCGTAACCTATTCCTGGCCCGTACACTGGCACTGAACCGTGCATCAGCACGTAGCCTGACCCTCCCACGTTTCCGTACCCTCACCTGTGCCCTAAGCCTTGCCGTTCCCTAACCCTAACCCTAGCCCAGAACGCAAATCCACCACCAGCCCTACACTTTATCCTACGCCATTGCATACTCCTGGCCCGTACGCTTGCACTGACCCTTGCGTCAGCATGTAGCCCGACCCTCCCACTTTTCCGTACCCTCACCTGTGCCCTAAGCCTTGCCGTTCCCTAACCCTAACCCTAGCCAGGAACAGAAATCAAACACAAGCCCTACACCTTACCTTACGCCGTACCCTACTCCTGGCCTGTACGCTGGCACTGACGCGTGCGTCTGCACGTAGCCTGACACTCCAACGTTTCCGTACCCTCACCTGTGCCCTAAGACTTGCCGTTCCCTAACCATAACCCTAGCCCGGAACGCAAATCCACCACCAGCCCTACACCTTACCCTACGCCGTTGCCTACTCCTGGCCTGTCCTCTGGCACTGACCCGTGCATCAGCACGTAGCCTTACCCTCCCTCGTTTCCGTACCCTGACCTGTGCCCTAAGCCTTGCCGTTCCCTAACCCTAACTCTAGCCCAGAACGCAAATCCACCACCAGCCCTACACTTTATCCTATGCCGTTGCCTACTCCTGGCCCGTACGATGGCAGTGACCGTGCGTCAGCACGTAGCCCGACCCTCCCACGTTTCCGTACCCTCACCTGTGCCCTAAGACTTGCCATTCCCTATCCCTAACCCTAGCCTGGAAGGGAAATCAACCACAAGCCCTACACCTTACCTTACGCCGTACCCTACTCCTGGCCTGTATGCTGGCACTGACCCGTGCGTCAGCACGTAGCCCGACCCTCCCACGTTTCCGTACCCTCACCTGTGCCCTAAGCCTTGCCGTTCCCAACCCTAACCCTAGCCCGGAACGCAAATCCACCACCAGCCCTACACCTTACCCTACGCCGTTGCCTACTCCTGGCCTGTAATCTGGCACTGACCCGTGCATCAGCACGTACCCTTACCCTCCCGCGTTGCCGTACCCTGACCTGTGCCCTAAGCCTTGCCGTTCCCTAACCCTAACCCTAGCCCAGAAGGCAAATCCACCACCAGCCCTACACTTTATCCTACGCCGTTGCCTACTCCTGGCCCGCACGCTGGCACTGACCCGTGCGTCAGCACGTAACCCGACCCTCCCATGTTTCCGTACCCGCACCTGTGCCCTAAGCCTTGCCGTTCCCCAACCCTAACCCTAGCCTGGAAAGGAAATCAGCCAAAAGCCCTACACCTTACCTTACGCTGTACCCTACTCCTGGCCTTTACGCTGGCACTGACCCGTGCGTCAGCACGTAGCCCAACCCTCCCACGTTTCCGTACCCTCACCTGTGCCCTAAGCCTTGCCGTTCCCTAACCCTAACCCTAGCCCTTAACGGAAACACACCACCAGCCCTACACCTTACCTTACGCTGTACCCTACTCCTGACCCGTACGCTGGCACTGACCCGTGCGTCAGCACGTAGCCTGACCCTCCCACGTTTCCGTACCCTCACCTGTGCCCTAAGCCTTGCCGTTCCCTAACCCTAACCCTAGCCCGGAATAGAAACCCACCAGCAGCCCTACACCTTACCTTACGCCGTACCCTACTCATGACCCGTACGCTGGCAATGACCAATGCGTCAGCACACAGCCTAACCCTCCCACGTTTCCGTACCCTCACCTGTGCCCTAAGACTTGCCGTTCCCTAACCCTAACACTAGCCCGGAACGCAAATCCACCACCAGCCCTACACTTTATCCTACGCGGTTGCCGACTCCTGTCCCGTACGCTGGCACTGACCCGTGCGTCAGCACGTAGCCCGACCCTCCCACGTTTCCGTACCCTCCCCTGTGCCCTAAGCCTTGCCGTTCCCTAACTCTAACCCTAGCCTGGAACGGAAACCCACCACCAGCCCTACACTTTATCCTACGCTGTTGCCTACTCCTGGCCCGTACGCTGGCACTGACCCGTGCGTCAGCATGTAGCCTGACCCTCCCACGTTTCCGTACCCTCACCTGTGCCCTAAGCCTTGCCGTTCCCTAACCCTAACCCTAGCCCGGAACGGAAACCCACCACCAGCCCTACAGCTTACCCTATGCCGTTGCCTACTCCTGGCCTATACTCTGGCACTGACCCTTGCATCAGCTCGAAGCCTTACCCTCCCGCGTTTCCGTACACTGACCTGTGCCCTAAGCCTTGCCGTTCCCTAACCCTAACCCTAGCCCAGAACGCAAATCCAACACCAGCCCTACACTTTATCCTACGCCGTTGCATACTCCTGGCCCGTACGCTGGCACTGACCCGTGCGTCAGCACGTAGCCCGACCCTCCCACGTTTCCGTACCCTCACCTGTGCCCTAAGCCTTGCGTTCCCTAACCCTAACCCTAGCCCGGAATGCAAATCCACCACCAGCAGTACACTTTATCAAACGCCGTTGCCTACTCCTGGCCCGTACGCTGGCACTGACCTGTGTGTCAGCACGTAGCCCGACCCTCCAACGTTGCCGTACCCTCACCTGTGCCCTAAGCCTTGCCGTTCCCTAACCCTAACCCTAGCCTGGAACGGAAACCAACCACCAGCTCTACACCTTACCTTACGCCGTTGCCTACTCCTGGCCCGTACGCTGGCACTGACACGTGCGTCAGCACGTAGCCTTACCCTCCCACGTTTCCGTACCCTCACCTGTGCCCTAAGCCTTGCCGTTCCCTAACGCTAACCCTAGCCCGGAACGGAAACCCACCACCAGCCCTACACCTTACCCTACGCCGTTGCCTACTCCTGGCCTGTACTCTGGCACTGACCCGTGCATCAGCACGTAGCCTTACCCTCCCGCGTTTCCGTAACTTGACCTGTGCCTTAAGCCTTGCCGTTCCCTAACCCTAACCCTAGCCCAGAACGCAAATCCACCACCAGCCCTACACTTTATCCTACGCCGTTGCCTACTCCTGGCCCGTACGCTGGCACTGATCCGTGCGTCAGCACGTAGCCCGACAGTCCCACGTTTCCGTACCCTCACCTGTGCCCTAAGCCTTGCCGTTCCCTAACCCTGACCCTAGCCTGGAACGGAAATCAACCACAAGCCCTACACCTTACCTCACGCCATACCCTACTCCTGGCACGTACGCTGGCACTGACCCGTGCGTCAGCACGTAGCCCGACCCTCCCACGTTTCCATACCCTCACCTGTGCCCTAAGCCTTGCCGTTCCCTAACCCTAACCCTAGCCTGAAACGGAAACCAACCACCAGCCCTACACCTTACCTTATGCCGTTGCCTACTCCTGGCCCGTACGCTGGCACTGACCCGTGCGTCAGCACGTAGCCTGACCCTCCCACGTTTCCGTACCCTCACCTGTGCCCTAAGCGTTGCCGTTCCCTAACCCTAACCCTAGCCCTGAACGGAAACCCACCACCATCCCTACACCTTACTATTCGCCGTTGCCTATTCCTGGCCTATACTCTGGCACTGACCCGTGCATCAGCACGTAGCCTTACCCTCCCGCGTTTCCGTACCCTTACCTGTGTCCTAAGCCTTGCCATTCCCTTAAGCTAACCCTAGCCCAGAACGCAAATCCACCACCAGCCCTACACTGTATCCTACGCCGTTGCCTACTCCTGACCCGTACGCTGGCACTGACCCGTGCGTCAGCACGTAGCCCGACCCACCCACGTTTCCGTAACCTCACCTGTGCCCTAAGCCTTGCCGTTCCCTAACCCTAACCCTAGCTTGGAACGGAAATCAACCACAAGCCCTACACCTTACCTTACGCCGTACCCTACTCCTGGCCCGTACGCTGGCACTGATCTGTGCGTCACCACGTAGCCTGACCCTCCCACGTTTCCGTACCCTCACCTGTGCCCTAAGCCTTGCCGTTCCCTAACCCTAACCCTAGCCCTGAACGGAAACCCACCACCAGCCCTACACCTTACCTTACGCCGTAACCTATTCCTGGCCCATACGCTGGCACTGAACCGTGCGTCAGCACGTAGCCTGACCCTCCCACGTTTCCGTACCCTCACCTGTGCCCTAAGCCTTGCCGTTCCCTAACCCTAACCCTAGCCCAGAACGCAAATCCACCACCAGCCCTACACTTTATCCTACGCCGTTGCCTACTCCTGGCCCGTACGCTTGCACTGACCCTTGCGTCAGCACGTAGCCCGACCCTCCCACTTTCCCGTACCCTCACCTGTGCCCTAAGCCTTGCCGTTCCCTAACCCTAACCCTAGCCTGGAACAGAAATCAACCACAAGCCCTACACCTTACCTTACGCCGTACCCTACTCCTGGCCTGTAGGCTGGCACTGACCCGTGCGTCTGCACGTAGCCTGACACTCCAACGTTTCCGTACCCTCACCTGTGCCCTAAGACTTGCCGTTCCCTAACCCTAACCCTAGCCCGGAACAGAAACCCACCACCAGCCCTACACCTTACCTTACGCCGTACCCTATTCCTGGCCCGTACGCTGGCACTGAAACGTGCGTCAGCACGTAGCCTGACCCTCCCACGTTTCCGTACCCTCACCTGTGCCCTAAGCCTTGCCGTTCCCTAACCCTAACCCTTGCCCGGAATAGAAACCCACCACCAGCCCTACACCTTACATTACGCCGTACCCTACTCCTGACCTGTACGATGGCACTGACCCGTGCGTCAGCACGTAGCCTGACCCTCACACGTTTCCGTACCCTCACCTGTGCCCTAAGCCTTGCCGTTCCCTAACCCTAACCCTAGCCCGGAACGCAAATCCACCACCAGCCCTACACCTTACCCTACGCCGTTGCCTACTCCTGGCCTGTCCTCTGGCACTGACCCGTGCATCAGCACGTAGCCTTACCCTCCCGCGTTTCCGTACCCTGACCTGTGCCCTAAGCCTTGCCGTTCCCTAACGCTAACTCTAGCCCAGAACGCAAATCCACCACCAGCCCTACACTTTATCCTATGCCGTTGCCTACTCCTGGCCCGTACGATGGCACTGACCCGTGCGTCAGCACGTAGCCCGACCCTCCCACGTTTCCGTACCCTCACCTGTGCCCTAAGACTTGCCGTTCCCTATCCCTAACCCTAGGCTGGAAGGGAAATCAACCACAAGCCCTACACCTTACCTTACGCCGTACCCTACTCCTGGCCCGTACGGTGGCACTGAACCGTGCGTCAGCACGTAGCCCGACCCTCCCACGTTTCCGTACCCTCACCTGTGCCCTAAGCCTTGCTGTTCCCTAACCCTAACCCTAGCCTGGAACGGAAATCAACCACAAGCCCTACACCTTACCTTACGCCGTACCCTACTCCTGGCCCGTATGCTGGCACTGATCCATGCGTCAGCACGTAGCCTGACCCTCCCACGTTTCCGTACCCTCACCTGTGCCCTAAGCCTTGCTGTTCCCTAACCCTAACCCTAGCCCGGAACGGAAACCCACCACCAGCCCTACACCTTAGCCTACGCCGTTGCCTACTCCTGGCCTGTAATCTGGCACTGACCCATGCATCAGCACGTAGCCTTACCCTCCCGCGTTTCCGTACCCTCACCTGTGCGCTAAGCCTTGCCGTTCCCTAACCCTAACCCTAGCCCTTAACGGAAACCCACCACCAGCACTACACCTTACCTTACGCCGTACCCTATTCCTGGCCCGTACGCTGGCACTGAACCGTGCGTCAGCACGTAGCCCGACCCTAACACGTTTCCGTACCCTCACCTGTGCCCTAAGCCTTGCCGTTCCCTAACCCTAACCCTAGCCTGGAACGGAAACCAACCACCAGCCCTACACCTTACCTTACGCCGTTGCCTACTCCTGGCCCGTACACTGGCAATGACCCATGCGTCAGCACGTAGCCTGACCCTCCCACGTTTCCGTACCCTCACCTGTGCCCTAAGCCTTGCCGTTCCCTAACCCTAACCCTAGCCCAAAACGGATACCCACCACCAGCCCTACACCTTACCCAACCCCGTTGCCTACTCCTGGCCCGTACTCTGGCACTGACCCGTGCATCAGCACTTAGCCTTACCCTCCCGCGTTTCCGTACCCTCACCTGTGCCCTAAGCCTTGCCGTTCCCTAACCCTAACCATAGCCCGGAACGCAAATTCACCACTTACCCTACACTTTATCCTTCGCCGTTGCCTACTCCTGGCCCGTACGCTGGCACTGACACGTGCGTCAGCACGTAGCCCGACCCTCCCTCGTTTCCGTACCCTCACCTGTGCCCTAAGCCTTGCCGTTCCCTAACCCTAACCCTAGCACGGAATAGAAACCCACCACCAGCCCTACACCTTACCTTATGCCGTACCCTACTGCTGACCCGTACGCTGGCACTGAACCGTGCGTCAGCACGTAGCCTGACCCTCCCACGTTTCCGTATCCTCACCTGTGCCCTAAGCCTTGCCGTTCCCTAACCCTAAACCTAGCCCGGAACGCAAATTCACCACTTACCCTACACTTTATCCTACGCCGTTGCCTACTCCTGGCCCGTACGCTGGCACTGACACGTGCGTCAGCACGTAGCCCGACCCTCCCACGTTTCCGTACCCTCACCTGTGCCCTAAGCCTTGCCGTTCCCTAACCGTAACCCTAGCCCGGAACAGAAACCAACCACCAGCCCTACACCTTACCTTACGCCGTTGCCTACTCCTGGCCCGTACCCTGGCACTGACCCGTGCGTCAGCACGTAGCCTGACCCTCCCACGTTTCCGTACCCTCACCTGTGCCCTAAGCCTTGCCGTTCCCTAACCCTAACCCTAGCCCGGAACGGAAACCCACCACCAGCCCTACACCTTACCCTATGCCGTTGCCTACTCCAGGCCTGTACACTGGCACTGACCCTTGCATCAGCACGTAGCCTTACCCTCCCGCGTTTCTGTACCCTGATCTGTGCCCTAAGCCTTGCCGTTCCCTAACCCTAACCCTCGCCCAGAACGCAAATCCAACACCAGCCCTACACATTATCCTACGCCGTTGCCAACTCCTGGCCCGTACGCTGGCACTGACCCGTGCGTCAGCACGTAGCCTGACCCTCCCACGTTTCCGTAACCTCACCTGTGCCCTAAGCCTTGCCGTTCCCTTACCCTAACCCTAGCCCTGAACGGAAACCCACCACCAGCCCTGAACCTTACCCTATGCCGTTGCCTACTCCTGGCCTGTACTCTGGCACTGATCCTTGCATCACCACGTAGCCTTACCCTCCCGCGTTTCCGTACCATGACCTGTGCCCTAAGCCTTGCCGTTCCCTAACCCTAACCCTAGCCCAGAACGCAAAACCAACACCAGCCCTACACTTTATCCTACGCCGTTGCCTACTCCTGGCCCGTACGCTGGCACTGACCCGTGCGTCAGCACGTAACCCGACCCTCCCACATTTCCGTACACTCACCTGTGCCCTAAGCCTTGCCGTTCCCTAACCCTAACCCTAGCCTGGAACGGAAATCAACCACAAGCCCTACACCTTACCTTACGCCGTACCCTACTCCTGGCCCGTACGCTGGCACTGATTCGTGCGTCAGCACGTAGCCCGACCCTCCCACGTTTCCGTACCCTCACCTGTGCCCTAAGCCTTGCCGTTCCCTAACGCTAACCCTAGCCCGGAACGGAAACCCACCACCAGCCCTACACCTTACCTTACGCCGTTGCCTACTCCTGGCCCGTATGCTGGCACTGACCCGTGCGTCAGCACGTAGCCTAACCCTCCCACGTTTCCGTACCCTCACCTGTGCCCTAAGCCTTGCCGTTCCCTAACCCTAACCCTAGCCCTGAACGGAAACCCACCACCATCCCTACACCTTACTATTCGCCGTTGCTTATTCCTGGCCTATACTCTGGCACTGACCCGTGCATCAGCACGTAGCCTTACCCTCCCGCGTTTCCGTACCCTTACCTGTGTCCTAAGCCTTGCCATTCCCTAACGCTAACCCTAGCCCAGAACGCAAATCCACCACCAGCCCTACACTGTATCCTACGCCGTTGCCTACTCCTGACCCGTACGCTGGCACTGACCCGTGCGTCAGCACGTAGCCCGACCCACCCACGTTTCCGTAACCTCACCTGTGCCCTAAGCCTTGCCGTTGCCTAACCCTAACCCTAGCTTGGAACGGAAATCAACCACAAGCCCTACACCTTACCTTACGCCGTACCCTACTCCTGGCCCGTACGCTGGCACTGATCTGTGCGTCACCACGTAGCCTGACCCTCCCACGTTTCCGTACCCTCACCTGTGCCCTAAGCCTTGCCGTTCCCTAACCCTAACCCTAGCCCTGAACGGAAACCCACCACCAGCCCTACACCTTACCTTACGCCGTAACCTATTCCTGGCCCATACGCTGGCACTGAACCGTGCGTCAGCACGTAGCCTGACCCTCCCACGTTTCCGTACCCTCACCTGTGCCCTAAGCCTTGCCGTTCCCTAACCCTAACCCTAGCCCAGAACGCAAATCCACCACCAGCCCTACACTTTATCCTACGCCGTTGCCTACTCCTGGCCCGTACGCTTGCACTGACCCTTGCGTCAGCACGTAGCCCGACCCTCCCACTTTCCCGTACCCTCACCTGTGCCCTAAGCCTTGCCGTTCCCTAACCCTAACCCTAGCCTGGAACAGAAATCAACCACAAGCCGTACACCTTACCTTACGCCGTACCCTACTCCTGGCCTGTACGCTGGCACTGACCCGTGCGTCAGCACGTAGCCTGACCCTCACACGTTTCCGTACCCTCACCTGTGCCCTAAGCCTTGCCGTTCCCTAACCCTAACCCTAGCCCGGAACGGAAACCCACCACCAGCCCTACACCTCACTATTCGCCGTTGCCTATTCCTGGCCTTTACTCTGGCACTGACCCATGCATCAGAACGTAGCCTTACGCTCCCGCGTTTCTGTACCCTGACCTGTGTCCTAAGCCTTGCCATTCCCTAACCCTAACCCTAGCCCAGAAAGCAAATCCACCACCAGCCCTACACTGTATCCTACGCCGCTGCCTACTCCTGACCCGTACGCTGGCACTGACCCGTGCGTCAGCACGTAGCCCGACCCACCCACGTTTCCGTACCCTCACCTGTGCCCTAAGCCTTGCCATTCCCTAACCCTAACCCTAGCCTGGAACGGAAATCAACCACAAGCCCTCCACCTTACCTTACGCCGTACCCTACTCCTGGCCCGTACGCTGGCACTGATCCGTGCGTCACCACGTAGCCAGACCCTCCCACGTTTCCGTACCCTCACCTGTGCCCTAAGCCTAGCCGTTCCCTAACCCTAACCCTAGCCCTGAACGGAAACCCACCACAAGCCCTACACCTTACCTTAGGCCGTAACCTATTCCTGGCCCGTACACTGGCACTGAACCGTGCATCAGCACGTAGCCTGACCCTCCCACGTTTCCGTACCCTCACCTGTGCCCTAAGCCCTGCCGTTCCCTAACCCTAACCCTAGCCCAGAACGCAAATCCACCACCAGCCCTACACTTTATCCTACGCCATTGCATACTCCTGGCCCGTACGCTTGCACTGACCCTTGCGTCAGCATGTAGCCCGACCCTCCCACTTTTCCGTACCCTCACCTGTGCCCTAAGCCTTGCCGTTCCCTAACCCTAACCCTAGCCAGGAACAGAAATCAAACACAAGCCCTACACCTTACCTTACGCCGTACCCTACTCCTGGCCTGTACGCTGGCACTGACGCGTGCGTCTGCACGTAGCCTGACACTCCAACGTTTCCGTACCCTCACCTGTGCCCTAAGACTTGCCGTTCCCTAACCCTAACCCTAGCCCGGAACGCAAATCCACCACCAGCCCTACACCTTACCCTACGCCGTTGCCTACTCCTGGCCTGTCCTCTGGCACTGACCCGTGCATCAGCACGTAGCCTTACCCTCCCTCGTTTCCGTACCCTGACCTGTGCCCTAAGCCTTGCCGTTCCCTAACCCTAACTCTAGCCCAGAACGCAAATCCACCACCAGCCCTACACTTTATCCTATGCCGTTGCCTACTCCTGGCCCGTACGATGGCAGTGACCGTGCGTCAGCACGTAGCCCGACCCTCCCACGTTTCCGTACCCTCACCTGTGCCCTAAGACTTGCCATTCCCTATCCCTAACCCTAGCCTGGAAGGGAAATCAACCACAAGCCCTACACCTTACCTTACGCCGTACCCTACTCCTGGCCTGTATGCTGGCACTGACCCGTGCGTCAGCACGTAGCCCGACCCTCCCACGTTTCCGTACCCTCACCTGTGCCCTAAGCCTTGCCGTTCCCAACCCTAACCCTAGCCCGGAACGCAAATCCACCACCAGCCCTACACCTTACCCTACGCCGTTGCCTACTCCTGGCCTGTAATCTGGCACTGACCCGTGCATCAGCACGTACCCTTACCCTCCCGCGTTGCCGTACCCTGACCTGTGCCCTAAGCCTTGCCGTTCCCTAACCCTAACCCTAGCCCAGAAGGCAAATCCACCACCAGCCCTACACTTTATCCTACGCCGTTGCCTACTCCTGGCCCGCACGCTGGCACTGACCCGTGCGTCAGCACGTAACCCGACCCTCCCATGTTTCCGTACCCGCACCTGTGCCCTAAGCCTTGCCGTTCCCCAACCCTAACCCTAGCCTGGAAAGGAAATCAGCCAAAAGCCCTACACCTTACCTTACGCTGTACCCTACTCCTGGCCTTTACGCTGGCACTGACCCGTGCGTCAGCACGTAGCCCAACCCTCCCACGTTTCCGTACCCTCACCTGTGCCCTAAGCCTTGCCGTTCCCTAACCCTAACCCTAGCCCTTAACGGAAACACACCACCAGCCCTACACCTTACCTTACGCTGTACCCTACTCCTGACCCGTACGCTGGCACTGACCCGTGCGTCAGCACGTAGCCTGACCCTCCCACGTTTCCGTACCCTCACCTGTGCCCTAAGCCTTGCCGTTCCCTAACCCTAACCCTAGCCCGGAATAGAAACCCACCAGCAGCCCTACACCTTACCTTACGCCGTACCCTACTCATGACCCGTACGCTGGCAATGACCAATGCGTCAGCACACAGCCTAACCCTCCCACGTTTCCGTACCCTCACCTGTGCCCTAAGACTTGCCGTTCCCTAACCCTAACACTAGCCCGGAACGCAAATCCACCACCAGCCCTACACTTTATCCTACGCGGTTGCCGACTCCTGTCCCGTACGCTGGCACTGACCCGTGCGTCAGCACGTAGCCCGACCCTCCCACGTTTCCGTACCCTCCCCTGTGCCCTAAGCCTTGCCGTTCCCTAACTCTAACCCTAGCCTGGAACGGAAACCCACCACCAGCCCCACACTTTATCCTACGCTGTTGCCTACTCCTGGCCCGTACGCTGGCACTGACCCGTGCGTCAGCATGTAGCCTGACCCTCCCACGTTTCCGTACCCTCACCTGTGCCCTAAGCCTTGCCGTTCCCTAACCCTAACCCTAGCCCGGAACGGAAACCCACCACCAGCCCTACAGCTTACCCTATGCCGTTGCCTACTCCTGGCCTATACTCTGGCACTGACCCTTGCATCAGCTCGAAGCCTTACCCTCCCGCGTTTCCGTACACTGACCTGTGCCCTAAGCCTTGCCGTTCCCTAACCCTAACCCTAGCCCAGAACGCAAATCCAACACCAGCCCTACACTTTATCCTACGCCGTTGCATACTCCTGGCCCGTACGCTGGCACTGACCCGTGCGTCAGCACGTAGCCCGACCCTCCCACGTTTCCGTACCCTCACCTGTGCCCTAAGCCTTGCGTTCCCTAACCCTAACCCTAGCCCGGAATGCAAATCCACCACCAGCAGTACACTTTATCAAACGCCGTTGCCTACTCCTGGCCCGTACGCTGGCACTGACCTGTGTGTCAGCACGTAGCCCGACCCTCCAACGTTGCCGTACCCTCACCTGTGCCCTAAGCCTTGCCGTTCCCTAACCCTAACCCTAGCCTGGAACGGAAACCAACCACCAGCCCTACACCTTACCTTACGCCGTTGCCTACTCCTGGCCCGTACGCTGGCACTGACACGTGCGTCAGCACGTAGCCTTACCCTCCCACGTTTCCGTACCCTCACCTGTGCCCTAAGCCTTGCCGTTCCCTAACGCTAACCCTAGCCCGGAACGGAAACCCACCACCAGCCCTACACCTTACCCTACGCCGTTGCCTACTCCTGGCCTGTACTCTGGCACTGACCCGTGCATCAGCACGTAGCCTTACCCTCCCGCGTTTCCGTAACTTGACCTGTGCCTTAAGCCTTGCCGTTCCCTAACCCTAACCCTAGCCCAGAACGCAAATCCACCACCAGCCCTACACTTTATCCTACGCCGTTGCCTACTCCTGGCCCGTACGCTGGCACTGATCCGTGCGTCAGCACGTAGCCCGACAGTCCCACGTTTCCGTACCCTCACCTGTGCCCTAAGCCTTGCCGTTCCCTAACCCTGACCCTAGCCTGGAACGGAAATCAACCACAAGCCCTACACCTTACCTCACGCCATACCCTACTCCTGGCACGTACGCTGGCACTGACCCGTGCGTCAGCACGTAGCCCGACCCTCCCACGTTTCCATACCCTCACCTGTGCCCTAAGCCTTGCCGTTCCCTAACCCTAACCCTAGCCTGAAACGGAAACCAACCACCAGCCCTACACCTTACCTTATGCCGTTGCCTACTCCTGGCCCGTACGCTGGCACTGACCCGTGCGTCAGCACGTAGCCTGACCCTACCACGTTTCCGTACCCTCACCTGTGCCCTAAGCGTTGCCGTTCCCTAACCCTAACCCTAGCCCTGAACGGAAACCCACCACCATCCCTACACCTTACTATTCGCCGTTGCCTATTCCTGGCCTATACTCTGGCACTGACCCGTGCATCAGCACGTAGCCTTACCCTCCCGCGTTTCCGTACCCTTACCTGTGTCCTAAGCCTTGCCATTCCCTTAAGCTAACCCTAGCCAGAACGCAAATCCACCACCAGCCCTACACTGTATCCTACGCCGTTGCCTACTCCTGACCCGTAGCTGGCACTGACCCGTGCGTCAGCACGTAGCCCGACCCACCCACGTTTCCGTAACCTCACCTGTGCCCTAAGCCTTGCCGTTCCCTAACCCTACCCCTAGCTTGGAACGGAAATCAACCACAAGCCCTACACCTTACCTTACGCCGTACCCTACTCCTGGCCCGTACGCTGGCACTGATCTGTGCGTCACCACGTAGCCTGACCCTCCCACGTTTCCGTACCCTCACCTGTGCCCTAAGCCTTGCCGTTCCCTAACCCTAACCCTAGCCCTGAACGGAAACCCACCACCAGCCCTACACCTTACCTTACGCCGTAACCTATTCCTGGCCCATACGCTGGCACTGAACCGTGCGTCAGCACGTAGCCTGACCCTCCCCACGTTCCGTACCCTCACCTGTGCCCTAAGCCTTGGCGTTCCCTAACCCTAACCCTAGCCCAGAACGCAAATCCACCACCAGCCCTACACTTTATCCTACGCCGTTGCCTACTCCTGGCCCGTACGCTTGCACTGACCCTTGCGTCAGCACGTAGCCCGACCCTCCCACTTTCCCGTACCCTCACCTGTGCCCTAAGCCTTTGCCGTTCCCCAACCTAACCCTAGCCTGGAACAGAAATCAACCCACAAGCCCTACACCTTACCCTTACGCCGTACCCTACTCCTGGCCTGTAGGCTGGCACTGACCCGTGCGTCTGCACGTAGCCTGACACTCCCACGTTTCCGTACCCTCACCTGTGCCCTAAGACTTGCCGTTCCCTAACCCTAACCCCTAGCCCGGAACAGAAAACCCACCACCAGCCCTACACCTTACCTTACGCCGTACCCTATTCCTGGCCCGTACGCTGGCACTGAAACGTGCGTCAGCACGTAGCCTGACCCTCCCACGTTTCCGTAACCTCACCTGTGCCCTAAGCCTTGCCGTTCCCTAACCCTAACCCTTGCCCGGAATAGAAACCCACCACCAGCCCTACACCTTACATTTACGCCGTACCCTACTCCTGACCTGTACGATGGCACTGACCCGTGCGTCAGCACGTAGCCTGACCCTCACACGTTTCCGTACCCTCACCTGTGCCCTAAGCCTTGCCGTTCCCTAACCCTAACCCTAGCCCGGAACGCAAATCCACCACCAGCCCTACACCTTACCCTACGCCGTTGCCTACTCCTGGCCTGTCCTCTGGCACTGACCCGTGCATCAGCACGTAGCCTTACCCTCCCGCGTTTCCGTACCCCTGACCTGTGCCCTAAGCCTTGCCGTTCCCTAACGCTAACTCTAGCCCAGAACGCAAATCCACCACCAGCCCTACACTTTATCCTATGCCGTTGCCTACTCCTGGCCCGTACGATGGCACTGACCCGTGCGTCAGCACGTAGCCCGACCCTCCCACGTTTCCGTACCCTCACCTGTGCCCTAAGACTTGCCGTTCCCTATCCCTAACCCTAGGCTGGAAGGAAATCAACCACAAGCCCTACACCTTACCTTACGCCGTACCCTACTCCTGGCCCGTACGGTGGCACTGAACCGTGCGTCAGCACGTAGCCCGACCCTCCCACGTTTCCGTACCCTCACCTGTGCCCTAAGCCTTGCTGTTCCCTAACCCTAACCCTAGCCTGGAACGGAAATCAACCACAAGCCCTACACCTTACCTTTACGCCGTACACTACTCCTGGCCCGTATGCTGGCACTGATCCATGCGTCCGTAGCCTGACCCTCCCACGTTTCCGTACCCTCACCTGTGCCCTAAGCCTTGCTGTTCCCTAACCCTAACCCTAGCCCGGAACGGAAACCCACCACCAGCCCTACACCTTAGCCTACGCCGTTGCCTACTCCTGGCCTGTAATCTGGCACTGACCCATGCATCAGCACGTAGCCTTACCCTCCCGCGTTTCCGTACCCTCACCTGTGCGCTAAGCCTTGCCGTTCCCTAACCCTAACCCTAGCCCTTAACGGAAACCCACCACCAGCACTACACCTTACCTTACGCCGTACCCTATTCCTGGCCCGTACGCTGGCACTGAACCGTGCGTCAGCACGTAGCCCGACCCTAACACGTTTCCGTACCCTCACCTGTGCCCTAAGCCTTGCCGTTCCCTAACCCTAACCCTAGCCTGGAACGGAAACCAACCACCAGCCCTACACCTTACCTTACGCCGTTGCCTACTCCTGGCCCGTACACTGGCAATGACCCATGCGTCAGCACGTAGCCTGACCCTCCCACGTTTCCGTACCCTCACCTGTGCCCTAAGCCTTGCCGTTCCCTAACCCTAACCCTAGCCCAAAACGGATACCCACCACCAGCCCTACACCTTACCCAACCCCGTTGCCTACTCCTGGCCCGTACTCTGGCACTGACCCGTGCATCAGCACTTAGCCTTACCCTCCCGCGTTTCCGTACCCTCACCTGTGCCCTAAGCCTTGCCGTTCCCTAACCCTAACCCTAGCCCGGAACGCAAATTCACCACTTACCCTACACTTTATCCTTCGCCGTTGCCTACTCCTGGCCCGTACGCTGGCACTGACACGTGCGTCAGCACGTAGCCCGACCCTCCCACGTTTCCGTACCCTCACCTGTGCCCTAAGCCTTGCCGTTCCCTAACCCTAACCCTAGCACGGAATAGAAACCCACCACCAGCCCTACACCTTACCTTATGCCGTACCCTACTGCTGACCCGTACGCTGGCACTGAACCGTGCGTCAGCACGTAGCCTGACCCTCCCACGTTTCCGTATCCTCACCTGTGCCCTAAGCCTTGCCGTTCCCTAACCCTAAACCTAGCCCGGAACGCAAATTCACCACTTACCCTACACTTTATCCTACGCCGTTGCCTACTCCTGGCCCGTACGCTGGCACTGACACGTGCGTCAGCACGTAGCCCGACCCTCCCACGTTTCCGTACCCTCACCTGTGCCCTAAGCCTTGCCGTTCCCTAACCGTAACCCTAGCCCGGAACAGAAACCAACCACCAGCCCTACACCTTACCTTACGCCGTTGCCTACTCCTGGCCCGTACCCTGGCACTGACCCGTGCGTCAGCACGTAGCCTGACCCTCCCACGTTTCCGTACCCTCACCTGTGCCCTAAGCCTTGCCGTTCCCTAACCCTAACCCTAGCCCGGAACGGAAACCCACCACCAGCCCTACACCTTACCCTATGCCGTTGCCTACTCCAGGCCTGTACACTGGCACTGACCCTTGCATCAGCACGTAGCCTTACCCTCCCGCGTTTCTGTACCCTGATCTGTGCCCTAAGCCTTGCCGTTCCCTAACCCTAACCCTCGCCCAGAACGCAAATCCAACACCAGCCCTACACATTATCCTACGCCGTTGCCAACTCCTGGCCCGTACGCTGGCACTGACCCGTGCGTCAGCACGTAGCCTGACCCTCCCACGTTTCCGTAACCTCACCTGTGCCCTAAGCCTTGCCGTTCCCTTACCCTAACCCTAGCCCTGAACGGAAACCCACCACCAGCCCTGAACCTTACCCTATGCCGTTGCCTACTCCTGGCCTGTACTCTGGCACTGATCCTTGCATCACCACGTAGCCTTACCCTCCCGCGTTTCCGTACCATGACCTGTGCCCTAAGCCTTGCCGTTCCCTAACCCTAACCCTAGCCCAGAACGCAAAACCAACACCAGCCCTACACTTTATCCTACGCCGTTGCCTACTCCTGGCCCGTACGCTGGCACTGACCCGTGCGTCAGCACGTAACCCGACCCTCCCACATTTCCGTACACTCACCTGTGCCCTAAGCCTTGCCGTTCCCTAACCCTAACCCTAGCCTGGAACGGAAATCAACCACAAGCCCTACACCTTACCTTACGCCGTACCCTACTCCTGGCCCGTACGCTGGCACTGATTCGTGCGTCAGCACGTAGCCCGACCCTCCCACGTTTCCGTACCCTCACCTGTGCCCTAAGCCTAGCCGTTCCCTAACGCTAACCCTAGCCCGGAACGGAAACCCACCACCAGCCCTACACCTTACCTTACGCCGTTGCCTACTCCTGGCCCGTATGCTGGCACTGACCCGTGCGTCAGCACGTAGCCTAACCCTCCCACGTTTCCGTACCCTCACCTGTGCCCTAAGCCTTGCCGTTCCCTAACCCTAACCCTAGCCCTGAACGGAAACCCACCACCATCCCTACACCTTACTATTCGCCGTTGCTTATTCCTGGCCTATACTCTGGCACTGACCCGTGCATCAGCACGTAGCCTTACCCTCCCGCGTTTCCGTACCCTTACCTGTGTCCTAAGCCTTGCCATTCCCTAACGCTAACCCTAGCCCAGAACGCAAATCCACCACCAGCCCTACACTGTATCCTACGCCGTTGCCTACTCCTGACCCGTACGCTGGCACTGACCCGTGCGTCAGCACGTAGCCCGACCCACCCACGTTTCCGTAACCTCACCTGTGCCCTAAGCCTTGCCGTTCCCTAACCCTAACCCTAGCTTGGAACGGAAATCAACCACAAGCCCTACACCTTACCTTACGCCGTACCCTACTCCTGGCCCGTACGCTGGCACTGATCTGTGCGTCACCACGTAGCCTGACCCTCCCACGTTTCCGTACCCTCACCTGTGCCCTAAGCCTTGCCGTTCCCTAACCCTAACCCTAGCCCTGAACGGAAACCCACCACCAGCCCTACACCTTACCTTACGCCGTAACCTATTCCTGGCCCATACGCTGGCACTGAACCGTGCGTCAGCACGTAGCCTGACCCTCCCACGTTTCCGTACCCTCACCTGTGCCCTAAGCCTTGCCGTTCCCTAACCCTAACCCTAGCCCAGAACGCAAATCCACCACCAGCCCTACACTTTATCCTACGCCGTTGCCTACTCCTGGCCCGTACGCTTGCACTGACCCTTGCGTCAGCACGTAGCCCGACCCTCCCACTTTCCCGTACCCTCACCTGTGCCCTAAGCCTTGCCGTTCCCTAACCCTAACCCTAGCCTGGAACAGAAATCAACCACAAGCCGTACACCTTACCTTACGCCGTACCCTACTCCTGGCCTGTACGCTGGCACTGACCCGTGCGTCTGCACGTAGCCTGACACTCCAACGTTTCCGTACCCTCACCTGTGCCCTAAGACTTGCCGTTCCCTAACCCTAACCCTAGCCCGGAACAGAAACCCACCACCAGCCCTACACCTTACCTTACGCCGTACCCTATTCCTGGCCCGTACGCTGGCACTGAAACGTGCGTCAGCACGTAGCCTGACCCTCCCACGTTTCCGTACCCTCACCTGTGCCCTAAGCCTTGCCGTTCCCTAACCCTAACCCTTGCCCGGAATAGAAACCCACCACCAGCCCTACACCTTACATTACGCCGTACCCTACTCCTGACCCGTACGATGGCACTGACCCGTGCGTCAGCACGTAGCCTGACCCTCACACGTTTCCGTACCCTCACCTGTGCCCTAAGCCTTGCCGTTCCCTAACCCTAACCCTAGCCCGGAACGCAAATCCACCACCAGCCCTACACCTTACCCTACGCCGTTGCCTACTCCTGGCCTGTCCTCTGGCACTGACCCGTGCATCAGCACGTAGCCTTACCCTCCCGCGTTTCCGTACCCTGACCTGTGCCCTAAGCCTTGCCGTTCCCTAACCCTAACTCTAGCCCAGAACGCAAATCCACCACCAGCCCTACACTTTATCCTATGCCGTTGCCTACTCCTGGCCCGTACGATGGCACTGACCCGTGCGTCAGCACGTAGCCCGACCCTCCCACGTTTCCGTACCCTCACCTGTGCCCTAAGACTTGCCGTTCCCTATCCCTAACCCTAGGCTGGAAGGGAAATCAACCACAAGCCCTACACCTTACCTTACGCCGTACCCTACTCCTGGCCCGTACGCTGGCACTGAACCGTGCGTCAGCACGTAGCCCGACCCTCCCACGTTTCCGTACCCTCACCTGTGCCCTAAGCCTTGCTGTTCCCTAACCCTAACCCTATCCTGGAACGGAAATCAACCACAAGCCCTACACCTTACCTTACGCCGTACCCTACTCCTGGCCCGTATGCTGGCACTGATCCATGCGTCAGCACGTAGCCTGACCCTCCCACGTTTCCGTACCCTCACCTGTGCCCTAAGCCTTGCTGTTCCCTAACCCTAACCCTAGCCCGGAACGGAAACCCACCACCAGCCCTACACCTTAGCCTACGCCGTTGCCTACTCCTGGCCTGTAATCTGGCACTGACCCGTGCATCAGCACGTAGCCTTACCCTCCCGCGTTTCCGTACCCTCACCTGTGCGCTAAGCCTTGCCGTTCCCTAAACCTAACCCTAGCCCTTAACGGAAACACACCACCAGCTCTACACCTTACGTTACGCCGTACCCTACTCCTGACCCGTACGCTGGCACTGACCCGTGCGTCAGCATGTAGCCTGAACCTCCCACGTTTCCGTACCCTCACCTGTGCCCTAAGCCTTGCCGTTCCCTAACCCTAACCCTAGCCCGGAACGCAAATTCACCACCAGCCCTACACTTTATCCTACGCCGTTGCCTACTCCTGGCCCGTACGCTGGCACTGACCCGTGCGTCAGCACGTAGCCCAACCCTCCCACGTTTGGTACCCTCACCTGTGCCCTAAGCCTTGTCGTTCCCTAACCCTAACCCTAGCCTGGAACAGAAATCAACCACAAGCCCTACACCTTACCTTACGCCGTACCCTACTCCTGGCCCATACGCTGGCACTGACCCGTGCGTCAGCACGTAGCCTGACCCTCCCACGTGTCCGTACCCTCACGTGTGCCCTAAGACTTGCCGTTCCCTAACCCTAACCCTAGCCCGGAACGGAAACCCACCACCAGCACTACACCTTACCTTACGCCGTACCCTATTCCTGGCCCGTACGCTGGCACTGAACCGTGCGTCAGCACGTAGCCCGACCCTAACACGTTTCCGTACCCTCACCTGTGCCCTAAGCCTTGCCGTTCCCTAACCCTAACCCTAGCCTGGAACAGAAACCAACCACCAGCCCTACACCTTACCTTACGCCGTTGCCTACTCCTGGCCCGTACACTGGCAATGACCCATGCGTCAGCACGTAGCCTGACCCTCCCACGTTTCCGTACCCTCACCTGTGCCCTAAGCCTTGCCGTTCCCTAACCCTAACCCTAGCCCAAAACGGATACCCACCACCAGCCCTACACCTTACCCAACCCCGTTGCCTACTCCTGGCCCGTACTCTGGCACTGACCCGTGCATCAGCACTTAGCCTTACCCTCCCGCGTTTCCGTACCCTCACCTGTGCCCTAAGCCTTGCCGTTCCCTAACCCTAACCCTAGCACGGAATAGAAACCCACCACCAGCCCTACACCTTACCTTACGCCGTACCCTACTCCTGACCCGTATGCTGGCACTGAACCGTGCGTCAGCACGTAGCCTGACCCTCCCACGTTTCCGTATCCTCACCTGTGCCCTAAGCCTTGCCGTTCCCTAACCCTAACCCTAGCCCGGAACGCAAATTCACCACTTACCCTACACTTTATCCTACGCCGTTGCCTACTCCTGGCCCGTACGCTGGCACTGACACGTGCGTCAGCACGTAGCCTGACCCTCCCACGTTTCCGTAACCTCACCTGTGCCCTAAGCCTTGCCGTTCCGTTACCCTAACCCTAGCCCTGAACGGAAACCCACCACCAGCCCTGAACCTTACCCTATGCCGTTGCCTACTCCTGGCCTGTACTCTGGCACTGACCCTTGCATCACCACGTAGCCTTACCCTCCCGCGTTTCCGTACCCTGACCTGTGCCCTAAGCCTTGCCGTTCCCTAACCCTAACCCTAGCCCAGAACGCAAATCCAACACCAGCCCTACACATTATCCTACGCCGTTGCCAACTCCTGGCCCGTACGCTGGCACTGACCCGTGCGTCAGCACGTAGCCTGACCCTCCCACGTTTCCGTAACCTCACCTGTGCCCTAAGCCTTGCCGTTCCTTTACCCTAACCCTAGCCCTGAACGGAAACCCACCACCAGCCCTGAACCTTACCCTATGCCGTTGCCTACTCCTGGCCTGTACTCTGGCACTGACCCTTGCATCACCACGTAGCCTTACCCTCCCGCGTTTCCGTACCCTGACCTGTGCCCTAAGCCTTGCCGTTCCCTAACCCTAACCCTAGCCCAGAACGCAAAACCAACACCAGCCCTACACTTTATCCTACGCCGTTGCCTACTCCTGGCCCGTACGCTGGCACTGACTCGTGCGTCAGCACGTAACCCGACCCTCCCACATTTCGGTACCCTCACCTGTCCCCTAAGCCTTGCCGTTCCCTAACCCTAACCCTAGCCTGGAACGGAAATCAACCACAAGCCCTACACCTTACCTTACGCCGTACCCTACTCCTGGCCCGTACGCTGGCACTGATTCGTGCGTCAGCACGTAGCCCGACCCTCCCACGTTTCCGTACCCTCACCTGTGCCCTAAGCCTTGCCGTTCCCTAACGCTAACCCTAGCCCGTAACGGAAACCCACCACCAGCCCTACACCTTACCCTATGCCGTTGCCTACTCCTGGCCTGTATTCTGGCACAGACCCTTGCATCAGCACGAAGCCTTACCCTCCCGCGTTTCCGTACCCTTACCTGTGCCCTAAGCCTTACCGTTCCCTAACCCTAACCCTAGCCCAGAACACAAATCCAACACCAGCCCTACACTTTATCCTACGCCGTTGCCTACTCCTGGCCCGTACGCTGGCACTGACCCATGCGTCAGCACGTAGCCCGACCCTCCCACGTTTCCGTACCCTCACCTGTGCCCTAAGCCTTGCCGTTCCCTAACCCTAACCCTAGCCTGGAACAGAAATCAACCGCAAGCCCTACACCTTACCTTACGCCGTACCCTACTCCTGGCCCGTACGCTGGCACTGACCCATGCGTCAGCACGTAGCCTGACCCTCCCACGTTTCCGTACCCTCACCTGTGCCCTAAGCCTTGCCGTTCCCTAACCCTAACCCTAGACCGGAACGGAAACCCACCACCAGCCCCACACCTTACCGTACGCCGTACCTTATTCCTGGCCCGTACGCTGGCACTGAACCGTGCGTCAGCACGTAGCCTGACCCTCCCACGTTTCCGTACCCTCACCTGTGCCCTAAGCCTTGCCGTTCCCTAACCCTAACACTAGCCCGGAATAGAAACCCACCACCAGCCCTACACCTTACCTTACGCCGTACCCTACTCCTGACCCGTACGCTGGCAATGACAAATGTGTCAGCACATAGCCTGACACTCCCACGTTTCCGTACCCTCACCTGTGCCCTAAGCAATGCCGTTCCCTAACCCTAACCCTAGCCCGGAACGCAAATCCTCCACCAGCAGTACACTTTATCAAACGCCGTTGCCTACTCCTGGCCCGTACGCTGGCACTGACCCGTGTGTCAGCACGTAGCCCGACCCTCCCACGTTGCCGTACCCTCACCTGTGCCCTAAGCCTTGCCGTTCCCTAAACCTAACCCTAGCCTGGAACGGAAACCAACCACCAGCCCTACACCTTACCTTACGCCGTTGCCTACTCCTGGCTCGTACGCTGGCACTGACACGTGCGTCAGCACGTAGCCTTACCCTCCCACGTTTCCGTACGCTCACCTGTGCCCTAAGCCTTGCCGTTCCCTAACGCTAAACCTAGCCCGGAACGGAAACCCACCACCAGCCCTACACCTTACCCTACGCCGTTGCCTACTCCTGTCCTGTACTCTGGCACTGACCCGTGCATCAGCACGTAGCCTTACCCTCCCGCATTTCCGTACCCTGACCTGTGCCTTAAGCCTTGCCGTTCCCTAACCCTAACCCTAGCCCAGAACGCAAATCCACCACCAGCCCTACACTTTATCCTACGCCGTTGCCTACTCCTGGCCCGTACGCTGGCACTGATCCGTGCGTCAGCACGTAGCCCGACCATCCCACGTTTCCGTACCCTCACCTGTGCCCTAAGCCTTGCCGTTCCCTAACCCTGACCCTAGCCTGGAACGGAAATCAACCACAAGCCCTACACCTTACCTCACGCCGTACCCTACTCCTGGCCCATACGCTGGCACTGACCCGTGCGTCAGCACGTAGCCCGACCCTCCCACTTTTCCGTACACTCACCTGTGCCCTAAGCCTTGCCGTTCCCTAACCCTAACCCTAGCCTGGAACGGAAACCAACCACCAGCCCTACACCTTACCTTACGCCGTTGCCTACTCCTGGCCCGTACGCTGGCACTGACCCGTGCGTCAGCACGTAGCCTGACCCTCACACGTTTCCGTACCCTCACCTGTGCCCTAAGCCTTGCCGTTCCCTAACCCTAACCCTAGCCCGGAACGGAAACCCACCACCAGCCCTACACCTCACTATTCGCCGTTGCCTATTCCTGGCCTTTACTCTGGCACTGACCCATGCATCAGAACGTAGCCTTACGCTCCCACGTTTCTGTACCCTGACCTGTGTCCTAAGCCTTGCCATTCCCTAACCCTAACCCTAGCCCAGAAAGCAAATCCACCACCAGCCCTACACTGTATCCTACGCCGCTGCCTACTCCTGACCCGTACGCTGGCACTGACCCGTGCGTCAGCACGTAGCCCGACCCACCCACGTTTCCGTACCCTCACCTGTGCCCTAAGCCTTGCCATTCCCTAACCCTAACCCTAGCCTGGAACGGAAATCAACCACAAGCCCTCCACCTTACCTTACGCCGTACCCTACTCCTGGCCCGTACGCTGGCACTGATCCGTGCGTCACCACGTAGCCAGACCCTCCCACGTTTCCGTACCCTCACCTGTGCCCTAAGCCTAGCCGTTCCCTAACCCTAACCCTAGCCCTGAACGGAAACCCACCACAAGCCCTACACCTTACCTTAGGCCGTAACCTATTCCTGGCCCGTACACTGGCACTGAACCGTGCATCAGCACGTAGCCTGACCCTCCCACGTTTCCGTACCCTCACCTGTGCCCTAAGCCTTGCCGTTCCCTAACCCTAACCCTAGCCCAGAACGCAAATCCACCACCAGCCCTACACTTTATCCTACGCCATTGCATACTCCTGGCCCGTACGCTTGCACTGACCCTTGCGTCAGCATGTAGCCCGACCCTCCCACTTTTCCGTACCCTCACCTGTGCCCTAAGCCTTGCCGTTCCCTAACCCTAACCCTAGCCAGGAACAGAAATCAAACACAAGCCCTACACCTTACCTTACGCCGTACCCTACTCCTGGCCTGTACGCTGGCACTGACGCGTGCGTCTGCACGTAGCCTGACACTCCAACGTTTCCGTACCCTCACCTGTGCCCTAAGACTTGCCGTTCCCTAACCCTAACCCTAGCCCGGAACGCAAATCCACCACCAGCCCTACACCTTACCCTACGCCGTTGCCTACTCCTGGCCTGTCCTCTGGCACTGACCCGTGCATCAGCACGTAGCCTTACCCTCCCTCGTTTCCGTACCCTGACCTGTGCCCTAAGCCTTGCCGTTCCCTAACCCTAACTCTAGCCCAGAACGCAAATCCACCACCAGCCCTACACTTTATCCTATGCCGTTGCCTACTCCTGGCCCGTACGATGGCAGTGACCGTGCGTCAGCACGTAGCCCGACCCTCCCACGTTTCCGTACCCTCACCTGTGCCCTAAGACTTGCCATTCCCTATCCCTAACCCTAGCCTGGAAGGGAAATCAACCACAAGCCCTACACCTTACCTTACGCCGTACCCTACTCCTGGCCTGTATGCTGGCACTGACCCGTGCGTCAGCACGTAGCCCGACCCTCCCACGTTTCCGTACCCTCACCTGTGCCCTAAGCCTTGCCGTTCCCAACCCTAACCCTAGCCCGGAACGCAAATCCACCACCAGCCCTACACCTTACCCTACGCCGTTGCCTACTCCTGGCCTGTAATCTGGCACTGACCCGTGCATCAGCACGTACCCTTACCCTCCCGCGTTGCCGTACCCTGACCTGTGCCCTAAGCCTTGCCGTTCCCTAACCCTAACCCTAGCCCAGAAGGCAAATCCACCACCAGCCCTACACTTTATCCTACGCCGTTGCCTACTCCTGGCCCGCACGCTGGCACTGACCCGTGCGTCAGCACGTAACCCGACCCTCCCATGTTTCCGTACCCGCACCTGTGCCCTAAGCCTTGCCGTTCCCCAACCCTAACCCTAGCCTGGAAAGGAAATCAGCCAAAAGCCCTACACCTTACCTTACGCTGTACCCTACTCCTGGCCTTTACGCTGGCACTGACCCGTGCGTCAGCACGTAGCCCAACCCTCCCACGTTTCCGTACCCTCACCTGTGCCCTAAGCCTTGCCGTTCCCTAACCCTAACCCTAGCCCTTAACGGAAACACACCACCAGCCCTACACCTTACCTTACGCTGTACCCTACTCCTGACCCGTACGCTGGCACTGACCCGTGCGTCAGCACGTAGCCTGACCCTCCCACGTTTCCGTACCCTCACCTGTGCCCTAAGCCTTGCCGTTCCCTAACCCTAACCCTAGCCCGGAATAGAAACCCACCAGCAGCCCTACACCTTACCTTACGCCGTACCCTACTCATGACCCGTACGCTGGCAATGACCAATGCGTCAGCACACAGCCTAACCCTCCCACGTTTCCGTACCCTCACCTGTGCCCTAAGACTTGCCGTTCCCTAACCCTAACACTAGCCCGGAACGCAAATCCACCACCAGCCCTACACTTTATCCTACGCGGTTGCCGACTCCTGTCCCGTACGCTGGCACTGACCCGTGCGTCAGCACGTAGCCCGACCCTCCCACGTTTCCGTACCCTCCCCTGTGCCCTAAGCCTTGCCGTTCCCTAACTCTAACCCTAGCCTGGAACGGAAACCCACCACCAGCCCTACACTTTATCCTACGCTGTTGCCTACTCCTGGCCCGTACGCTGGCACTGACCCGTGCGTCAGCATGTAGCCTGACCCTCCCACGTTTCCGTACCCTCACCTGTGCCCTAAGCCTTGCCGTTCCCTAACCCTAACCCTAGCCCGGAACGGAAACCCACCACCAGCCCTACAGCTTACCCTATGCCGTTGCCTACTCCTGGCCTATACTCTGGCACTGACCCTTGCATCAGCTCGAAGCCTTACCCTCCCGCGTTTCCGTACACTGACCTGTGCCCTAAGCCTTGCCGTTCCCTAACCCTAACCCTAGCCCAGAACGCAAATCCAACACCAGCCCTACACTTTATCCTACGCCGTTGCATACTCCTGGCCCGTACGCTGGCACTGACCCGTGCGTCAGCACGTAGCCCGACCCTCCCACGTTTCCGTACCCTCACCTGTGCCCTAAGCCTTGCGTTCCCTAACCCTAACCCTAGCCCGGAATGCAAATCCACCACCAGCAGTACACTTTATCAAACGCCGTTGCCTACTCCTGGCCCGTACGCTGGCACTGACCTGTGTGTCAGCACGTAGCCCGACCCTCCAACGTTGCCGTACCCTCACCTGTGCCCTAAGCCTTGCCGTTCCCTAACCCTAACCCTAGCCTGGAACGGAAACCAACCACCAGCCCTACACCTTACCTTACGCCGTTGCCTACTCCTGGCCCGTACGCTGGCACTGACACGTGCGTCAGCACGTAGCCTTACCCTCCCACGTTTCCGTACCCTCACCTGTGCCCTAAGCCTTGCCGTTCCCTAACGCTAACCCTAGCCCGGAACGGAAACCCACCACCAGCCCTACACCTTACCCTACGCCGTTGCCTACTCCTGGCCTGTACTCTGGCACTGACCCGTGCATCAGCACGTAGCCTTACCCTCCCGCGTTTCCGTAACTTGACCTGTGCCTTAAGCCTTGCCGTTCCCTAACCCTAACCCTAGCCCAGAACGCAAATCCACCACCAGCCCTACACTTTATCCTACGCCGTTGCCTACTCCTGGCCCGTACGCTGGCACTGATCCGTGCGTCAGCACGTAGCCCGACAGTCCCACGTTTCCGTACCCTCACCTGTGCCCTAAGCCTTGCCGTTCCCTAACCCTGACCCTAGCCTGGAACGGAAATCAACCACAAGCCCTACACCTTACCTCACGCCATACCCTACTCCTGGCACGTACGCTGGCACTGACCCGTGCGTCAGCACGTAGCCCGACCCTCCCACGTTTCCATACCCTCACCTGTGCCCTAAGCCTTGCCGTTCCCTAACCCTAACCCTAGCCTGAAACGGAAACCAACCACCAGCCCTACACCTTACCTTATGCCGTTGCCTACTCCTGGCCCGTACGCTGGCACTGACCCGTGCGTCAGCACGTAGCCTGACCCTCCCACGTTTCCGTACCCTCACCTGTGCCCTAAGCGTTGCCGTTCCCTAACCCTAACCCTAGCCCTGAACGGAAACCCACCACCATCCCTACACCTTACTATTCGCCGTTGCCTATTCCTGGCCTATACTCTGGCACTGACCCGTGCATCAGCACGTAGCCTTACCTTCCCGCGTTTCCGTACCCTTACCTGTGTCCTAAGCCTTGCCATTCCCTTAAGCTAACCCTAGCCCAGAACGCAAATCCACCACCAGCCCTACACTGTATCCTACGCCGTTGCCTACTCCTGACCCGTACGCTGGCACTGACCCGTGCGTCAGCACGTAGCCCGACCCACCCACGTTTCCGTAACCTCACCTGTGCCCTAAGCCTTGCCGTTCCCTAACCCTAACCCTAGCTTGGAACGGAAATCAACCACAAGCCCTACACCTTACCTTACGCCGTACCCTACTCCTGGCCCGTACGCTGGCACTGATCTGTGCGTCACCACGTAGCCTGACCCTCCCACGTTTCCGTACCCTCACCTGTGCCCTAAGCCTTGCCGTTCCCTAACCCTAACCCTAGCCCTGAACGGAAACCCACCACCAGCCCTACACCTTACCTTACGCCGTAACCTATTCCTGGCCCATACGCTGGCACTGAACCGTGCGTCAGCACGTAGCCTGACCCTCCCACGTTTCCGTACCCTCACCTGTGCCCTAAGCCTTGGCGTTCCCTAACCCTAACCCTAGCCCAGAACGCAAATCCACCACCAGCCCTACACTTTATCCTACGCCGTTGCCTACTCCTGGCCCGTACGCTTGCACTGACCCTTGCGTCAGCACGTAGCCCGACCCTCCCACTTTCCCGTACCCTCACCTGTGCCCTAAGCCTTGCCGTTCCCTAACCCTAACCCTAGCCTGGAACAGAAATCAACCACAAGCCCTACACCTTACCTTACGCCGTACCCTACTCCTGGCCTGTAGGCTGGCACTGACCCGTGCGTCTGCACGTAGCCTGACACTCCAACGTTTCCGTACCCTCACCTGTGCCCTAAGACTTGCCGTTCCCTAACCCTAACCCTAGCCCGGAACAGAAACCCACCACCAGCCCTACACCTTACCTTACGCCGTACCCTATTCCTGGCCCGTACGCTGGCACTGAAACGTGCGTCAGCACGTAGCCTGACCCTCCCACGTTTCCGTACCCTCACCTGTGCCCTAAGCCTTGCCGTTCCCTAACCCTAACCCTTGCCCGGAATAGAAACCCACCACCAGCCCTACACCTTACATTACGCCGTACCCTACTCCTGACCTGTACGATGGCACTGACCCGTGCGTCAGCACGTAGCCTGACCCTCACACGTTTCCGTACCCTCACCTGTGCCCTAAGCCTTGCCGTTCCCTAACCCTAACCCTAGCCCGGAACGCAAATCCACCACCAGCCCTACACCTTACCCTACGCCGTTGCCTACTCCTGGCCTGTCCTCTGGCACTGACCCGTGCATCAGCACGTAGCCTTACCCTCCCGCGTTTCCGTACCCTGACCTGTGCCCTAAGCCTTGCCGTTCCCTAACGCTAACTCTAGCCCAGAACGCAAATCCACCACCAGCCCTACACTTTATCCTATGCCGTTGCCTACTCCTGGCCCGTACGATGGCACTGACCCGTGCGTCAGCACGTAGCCCGACCCTCCCACGTTTCCGTACCCTCACCTGTGCCCTAAGACTTGCCGTTCCCTATCCCTAACCCTAGGCTGGAAGGGAAATCAACCACAAGCCCTACACCTTACCTTACGCCGTACCCTACTCCTGGCCCGTACGGTGGCACTGAACCGTGCGTCAGCACGTAGCCCGACCCTCCCACGTTTCCGTACCCTCACCTGTGCCCTAAGCCTTGCTGTTCCCTAACCCTAACCCTAGCCTGGAACGGAAATCAACCACAAGCCCTACACCTTACCTTACGCCGTACCCTACTCCTGGCCCGTATGCTGGCACTGATCCATGCGTCAGCACGTAGCCTGACCCTCCCACGTTTCCGTACCCTCACCTGTGCCCTAAGCCTTGCTGTTCCCTAACCCTAACCCTAGCCCGGAACGGAAACCCACCACCAGCCCTACACCTTAGCCTACGCCGTTGCCTACTCCTGGCCTGTAATCTGGCACTGACCCATGCATCAGCACGTAGCCTTACCCTCCCGCGTTTCCGTACCCTCACCTGTGCGCTAAGCCTTGCCGTTCCCTAACCCTAACCCTAGCCCTTAACGGAAACCCACCACCAGCACTACACCTTACCTTACGCCGTACCCTATTCCTGGCCCGTACGCTGGCACTGAACCGTGCGTCAGCACGTAGCCCGACCCTAACACGTTTCCGTACCCTCACCTGTGCCCTAAGCCTTGCCGTTCCCTAACCCTAACCCTAGCCTGGAACGGAAACCAACCACCAGCCCTACACCTTACCTTACGCCGTTGCCTACTCCTGGCCCGTACACTGGCAATGACCCATGCGTCAGCACGTAGCCTGACCCTCCCACGTTTCCGTACCCTCACCTGTGCCCTAAGCCTTGCCGTTCCCTAACCCTAACCCTAGCCCAAAACGGATACCCACCACCAGCCCTACACCTTACCCAACCCCGTTGCCTACTCCTGGCCCGTACTCTGGCACTGACCCGTGCATCAGCACTTAGCCTTACCCTCCCGCGTTTCCGTACCCTCACCTGTGCCCTAAGCCTTGCCGTTCCCTAACCCTAACCCTAGCCCGGAACGCAAATTCACCACTTACCCTACACTTTATCCTTCGCCGTTGCCTACTCCTGGCCCGTACGCTGGCACTGACACGTGCGTCAGCACGTAGCCCGACCCTCCCACGTTTCCGTACCCTCACCTGTGCCCTAAGCCTTGCCGTTCCCTAACCCTAACCCTAGCACGGAATAGAAACCCACCACCAGCCCTACACCTTACCTTATGCCGTACCCTACTGCTGACCCGTACGCTGGCACTGAACCGTGCGTCAGCACGTAGCCTGACCCTCCCACGTTTCCGTATCCTCACCTGTGCCCTAAGCCTTGCCGTTCCCTAACCCTAAACCTAGCCCGGAACGCAAATTCACCACTTACCCTACACTTTATCCTACGCCGTTGCCTACTCCTGGCCCGTACGCTGGCACTGACACGTGCGTCAGCACGTAGCCCGACCCTCCCACGTTTCCGTACCCTCACCTGTGCCCTAAGCCTTGCCGTTCCCTAACCGTAACCCTAGCCCGGAACAGAAACCAACCACCAGCCCTACACCTTACCTTACGCCGTTGCCTACTCCTGGCCCGTACCCTGGCACTGACCCGTGCGTCAGCACGTAGCCTGACCCTCCCACGTTTCCGTACCCTCACCTGTGCCCTAAGCCTTGCCGTTCCCTAACCCTAACCCTAGCCCGGAACGGAAACCCACCACCAGCCCTACACCTTACCCTATGCCGTTGCCTACTCCAGGCCTGTACACTGGCACTGACCCTTGCATCAGCACGTAGCCTTACCCTCCCGCGTTTCTGTACCCTGATCTGTGCCCTAAGCCTTGCCGTTCCCTAACCCTAACCCTCGCCCAGAACGCAAATCCAACACCAGCCCTACACATTATCCTACGCCGTTGCCAACTCCTGGCCCGTACGCTGGCACTGACCCGTGCGTCAGCACGTAGCCTGACCCTCCCACGTTTCCGTAACCTCACCTGTGTCCTAAGCCTTGCCGTTCCCTTACCCTAACCCTAGCCCTGAACGGAAACCCACCACCAGCCCTGAACCTTACCCTATGCCGTTGCCTACTCCTGGCCTGTACTCTGGCACTGATCCTTGCATCACCACGTAGCCTTACCCTCCCGCGTTTCCGTACCATGACCTGTGCCCTAAGCCTTGCCGTTCCCTAACCCTAACCCTAGCCCAGAACGCAAAACCAACACCAGCCCTACACTTTATCCTACGCCGTTGCCTACTCCTGGCCCGTACGCTGGCACTGACCCGTGCGTCAGCACGTAACCCGACCCTCCCACATTTCCGTACACTCACCTGTGCCCTAAGCCTTGCCGTTCCCTAACCCTAACCCTAGCCTGGAACGGAAATCAACCACAAGCCCTACACCTTACCTTACGCCGTACCCTACTCCTGGCCCGTACGCTGGCACTGATTCGTGCGTCAGCACGTAGCCCGACCCTCCCACGTTTCCGTACCCTCACCTGTGCCCTAAGCCTTGCCGTTCCCTAACGCTAACCCTAGCCCGGAACGGAAACCCACCACCAGCCCTACACCTTACCTTACGCCGTTGCCTACTCCTGGCCCGTATGCTGGCACTGACCCGTGCGTCAGCACGTAGCCTAACCCTCCCACGTTTCCGTACCCTCACCTGTGCCCTAAGCCTTGCCGTTCCCTAACCCTAACCCTAGCCCTGAACGGAAACCCACCACCATCCCTACACCTTACTATTCGCCGTTGCTTATTCCTGGCCTATACTCTGGCACTGACCCGTGCATCAGCACGTAGCCTTACCCTCCCGCGTTTCCGTACCCTTACCTGTGTCCTAAGCCTTGCCATTCCCTAACGCTAACCCTAGCCCAGAACGCAAATCCACCACCAGCCCTACACTGTATCCTACGCCGTTGCCTACTCCTGACCCGTACGCTGGCACTGACCCGTGCGTCAGCACGTAGCCCGACCCACCCACGTTTCCGTAACCTCACCTGTGCCCTAAGCCTTGCCGTTGCCTAACCCTAACCCTAGCTTGGAACGGAAATCAACCACAAGCCCTACACCTTACCTTACGCCGTACCCTACTCCTGGCCCGTACGCTGGCACTGATCTGTGCGTCACCACGTAGCCTGACCCTCCCACGTTTCCGTACCCTCACCTGTGCCCTAAGCCTTGCCGTTCCCTAACCCTAACCCTAGCCCTGAACGGAAACCCACCACCAGCCCTACACCTTACCTTACGCCGTAACCTATTCCTGGCCCATACGCTGGCACTGAACCGTGCGTCAGCACGTAGCCTGACCCTCCCACGTTTCCGTACCCTCACCTGTGCCCTAAGCCTTGCCGTTCCCTAACCCTAACCCTAGCCCAGAACGCAAATCCACCACCAGCCCTACACTTTATCCTACGCCGTTGCCTACTCCTGGCCCGTACGCTTGCACTGACCCTTGCGTCAGCACGTAGCCCGACCCTCCCACTTTCCCGTACACTCACCTGTGCCCTAAGCCTTGCCGTTCCCTAACCCTAACCCTAGCCTGGAACAGAAATCAACCACAAGCCGTACACCTTACCTTACGCCGTACCCTACTCCTGGCCTGTACGCTGGCACTGACCCGTGCGTCAGCACGTAGCCTGACCCTCACACGTTTCCGTACCCTCACCTGTGCCCTAAGCCTTGCCGTTCCCTAACCCTAACCCTAGCCCGGAACGGAAACCCACCACCAGCCCTACACCTCACTATTCGCCGTTGCCTATTCCTGGCCTTTACTCTGGCACTGACCCATGCATCAGAACGTAGCCTTACGCTCCCGCGTTTCTGTACCCTGACCTGTGTCCTAAGCCTTGCCATTCCCTAACCCTAACCCTAGCCCAGAAAGCAAATCCACCACCAGCCCTACACTGTATCCTACGCCGCTGCCTACTCCTGACCCGTACGCTGGCACTGACCCGTGCGTCAGCACGTAGCCCGACCCACCCACGTTTCCGTACCCTCACCTGTGCCCTAAGCCTTGCCATTCCCTAACCCTAACCCTAGCCTGGAACGGAAATCAACCACAAGCCCTCCACCTTACCTTACGCCGTACCCTACTCCTGGCCCGTACGCTGGCACTGATCCGTGCGTCACCACGTAGCCAGACCCTCCCACGTTTCCGTACCCTCACCTGTGCCCTAAGCCTAGCCGTTCCCTAACCCTAACCCTAGCCCTGAACGGAAACCCACCACAAGCCCTACACCTTACCTTAGGCCGTAACCTATTCCTGGCCCGTACACTGGCACTGAACCGTGCATCAGCACGTAGCCTGACCCTCCCACGTTTCCGTACCCTCACCTGTGCCCTAAGCCTTGCCGTTCCCTAACCCTAACCCTAGCCCAGAACGCAAATCCACCACCAGCCCTACACTTTATCCTACGCCATTGCATACTCCTGGCCCGTACGCTTGCACTGACCCTTGCGTCAGCATGTAGCCCGACCCTCCCACTTTTCCGTACCCTCACCTGTGCCCTAAGCCTTGCCGTTCCCTAACCCTAACCCTAGCCAGGAACAGAAATCAAACACAAGCCCTACACCTTACCTTACGCCGTACCCTACTCCTGGCCTGTACGCTGGCACTGACGCGTGCGTCTGCACGTAGCCTGACACTCCAACGTTTCCGTACCCTCACCTGTGCCCTAAGACTTGCCGTTCCCTAACCCTAACCCTAGCCCGGAACGCAAATCCACCACCAGCCCTACACCTTACCCTACGCCGTTGCCTACTCCTGGCCTGTCCTCTGGCACTGACCCGTGCATCAGCACGTAGCCTTACCCTCCCTCGTTTCCGTACCCTGACCTGTGCCCTAAGCCTTGCCGTTCCCTAACCCTAACTCTAGCCCAGAACGCAAATCCACCACCAGCCCTACACTTTATCCTATGCCGTTGCCTACTCCTGGCCCGTACGATGGCAGTGACCGTGCGTCAGCACGTAGCCCGACCCTCCCACGTTTCCGTACCCTCACCTGTGCCCTAAGACTTGCCATTCCCTATCCCTAACCCTAGCCTGGAAGGGAAATCAACCACAAGCCCTACACCTTACCTTACGCCGTACCCTACTCCTGGCCTGTATGCTGGCACTGACCCGTGCGTCAGCACGTAGCCCGACCCTCCCACGTTTCCGTACCCTCACCTGTGCCCTAAGCCTTGCCGTTCCCAACCCTAACCCTAGCCCGGAACGCAAATCCACCACCAGCCCTACACCTTACCCTACGCCGTTGCCTACTCCTGGCCTGTAATCTGGCACTGACCCGTGCATCAGCACGTACCCTTACCCTCCCGCGTTGCCGTACCCTGACCTGTGCCCTAAGCCTTGCCGTTCCCTAACCCTAACCCTAGCCCAGAAGGCAAATCCACCACCAGCCCTACACTTTATCCTACGCCGTTGCCTACTCCTGGCCCGCACGCTGGCACTGACCCGTGCGTCAGCACGTAACCCGACCCTCCCATGTTTCCGTACCCGCACCTGTGCCCTAAGCCTTGCCGTTCCCCAACCCTAACCCTAGCCTGGAAAGGAAATCAGCCAAAAGCCCTACACCTTACCTTACGCTGTACCCTACTCCTGGCCTTTACGCTGGCACTGACCCGTGCGTCAGCACGTAGCCCAACCCTCCCACGTTTCCGTACCCTCACCTGTGCCCTAAGCCTTGCCGTTCCCTAACCCTAACCCTAGCCCTTAACGGAAACACACCACCAGCCCTACACCTTACCTTACGCTGTACCCTACTCCTGACCCGTACGCTGGCACTGACCCGTGCGTCAGCACGTAGCCTGACCCTCCCACGTTTCCGTACCCTCACCTGTGCCCTAAGCCTTGCCGTTCCCTAACCCTAACCCTAGCCCGGAATAGAAACCCACCAGCAGCCCTACACCTTACCTTACGCCGTACCCTACTCATGACCCGTACGCTGGCAATGACCAATGCGTCAGCACACAGCCTAACCCTCCCACGTTTCCGTACCCTCACCTGTGCCCTAAGACTTGCCGTTCCCTAACCCTAACACTAGCCCGGAACGCAAATCCACCACCAGCCCTACACTTTATCCTACGCGGTTGCCGACTCCTGTCCCGTACGCTGGCACTGACCCGTGCGTCAGCACGTAGCCCGACCCTCCCACGTTTCCGTACCCTCCCCTGTGCCCTAAGCCTTGCCGTTCCCTAACTCTAACCCTAGCCTGGAACGGAAACCCACCACCAGCCCTACACTTTATCCTACGCTGTTGCCTACTCCTGGCCCGTACGCTGGCACTGACCCGTGCGTCAGCATGTAGCCTGACCCTCCCACGTTTCCGTACCCTCACCTGTGCCCTAAGCCTTGCCGTTCCCTAACCCTAACCCTAGCCCGGAACGGAAACCCACCACCAGCCCTACAGCTTACCCTATGCCGTTGCCTACTCCTGGCCTATACTCTGGCACTGACCCTTGCATCAGCTCGAAGCCTTACCCTCCCGCGTTTCCGTACACTGACCTGTGCCCTAAGCCTTGCCGTTCCCTAACCCTAACCCTAGCCCAGAACGCAAATCCAACACCAGCCCTACACTTTATCCTACGCCGTTGCATACTCCTGGCCCGTACGCTGGCACTGACCCGTGCGTCAGCACGTAGCCCGACCCTCCCACGTTTCCGTACCCTCACCTGTGCCCTAAGCCTTGCGTTCCCTAACCCTAACCCTAGCCCGGAATGCAAATCCACCACCAGCAGTACACTTTATCAAACGCCGTTGCCTACTCCTGGCCCGTACGCTGGCACTGACCTGTGTGTCAGCACGTAGCCCGACCCTCCAACGTTGCCG